>NC_025997.2:47694083-47904715 GCF_000442705.2 Elaeis guineensis
CAGGGGCTTACCAGCGGTTGGAGTTGAGGACGGAGCCCGGCTCCCGTAGGAGTCCGGGCGGAGTCCGCTTGTGGTCGACGTTGTTGGTGAAGTCTGGCTCCCGTAGGAGTCCGGACGAAGTCTGTCCGCAGCTGTTGGAGTTGAGGACGAAGTCCGGCTCCCGTAGGAGTCCGGGCGGAGTCTTCCTGTAACTAAAGTTAAAGGTGAAGTCCGGCTCCCGTAGAAGTCCGGACGGCTTACCAGCAGTTGACGTGAGGATGGAGCCCGGCTCCCGTAGGAGTCTGGGCGGAGTCTACTTGCTGTTGAAGTCGTCGGCGGAGTCCGGCTCCCGTAGGAGTCCGGACGAAGTCTGTCTGCAGCCGTTGGAGTCGAGGATGAAGCCCGACTCCCGTAGGAGTCCGGGCGGAGTCTTCCTGCAATCAAAGTTAAAGGTCAAGTCCGACCCCCGTAGGAGTCCGACAGCTTACCAGCAGTTGACGTTGAGGACGGAGCCCGGCTCCCGTAGGAGTCCGGGCGGAGCCCGGCTCCCGTAGGAGTCGGGGTGGGGTCTACTTGCTGTTGAAGTCGTCGGGTGGAGTCCGGCTCCCGTAGGAGTCCGGACGAAGTCTGTCTGCAGCCGTTGGAGTCGAGGATAAAGCCCAGCTCCCATAGGAGTCCGGGCGGAGTCTTCCTGTAATCAAAGTTAAAGGCCAAGTCCGGCCCTCGTAGGAGTCCGGACAGCTTACCAGCAGTTGACGTTGAGGATGGAGCCCGGCTCCCGTAGGAGTCCGAGTGGAGCCCGGCTCCCATAGGAGTCGGGGCGGGGTCTACTTGCTGTTGAAGTCATCGGCGGAGTCCGACTCCCGTAGGAGTC
Source organism: Elaeis guineensis (assembly GCF_000442705.2). Lineage (NCBI taxonomy): Eukaryota > Viridiplantae > Streptophyta > Magnoliopsida > Arecales > Arecaceae > Elaeis > Elaeis guineensis. The sequence goes on from NC_025997.2 coordinate 47,694,937, forward strand.
CGGACGAAGTCTGTCTGCAGCCGTTGGAGTCGAGGATGAAGCCCGGCTCTCGTAGGAGTCCGGGCGGAGTCTTCCTGCAATCCAAAGTTAAAGGCCAAGTCCGGCCCCCGTAGGAGTCCGGACAGCTTACCAGTAGCTGACGTGAAGACGGAGCCCGGCTCCCGTAGGAGTCCGGGCGGAGCCCAGCTCCCGTAGGAGTCGGGGCGGGGTCTACTTGCTGTTGAAGTCGTCGGCGGAGTCCGGCTTCCGTAGGAGTCCGGACGAAGTCTGTCTGCAGCCGTTGGAGTCGAGGATGAAGCCCGGCTCCCATAGGAGTCCGGGCGGAGTCTTCCTGCAATCAAAGTTAAAGGCCAAGTCCGGCCCCCGTAGGAGTCCGGACAGCTTACCAGCAGTTAACGTTGAGGACGGAGCCCGGTTCCGTAGGAGTCCGGGCGGAGCCCGGCTCCTGTAGGAGTCGGGCGGGGTCTACTTGCTGTTGAAGTCGTCGGCAGAGTCCGGCTCCGTAGGAGTCCGGACGAAGTCTGTCTGCAGTCGTTGGAGTCGAGGATGAAGCCCGGCTCCCGTAGGAGTCCGGGCGGAGTCTTCCTTTGAGGTCGGCATCGTGGGCGGAATCGTTGATTCTGTTGAAGACTTCGGCTGTGGGTATTTTATACCCAACAGCTATGATCAAGACACCAACTCTTTAAGATGATTTTTCTACCAAAATTCTCACTCCTGAAAATTTTTTTAGGTACCAGAACCTCAAGATCTTCTTTCTTTCCTCCTAGCCTTCCTATCCCTACTTCTTCTCTCCTTATCTTTTTTTAATTCTCTTCCTAGGCTCTTGTCCTAAAATCGGACTTGTCCATACTATTTTTGGACTTATCCTAATAAGAGAAGGAAGAGACTAATTGGACAATAGGGAGAGTGTGTAAGAAAAAAGAAGGAATTAGAAATTTGAATAAATCAAATCTCTCGGTGCACCCCCTTTAAATACTTAGCGATAGGTTGCCTTCGGGAATGATCGCACCCCCTCCACATGCCATCTCGCACCCCAAAAAAATTTCTCATGCCCCCAGCCAATTTTTCACAACCATCAAAAACCTCATGTCACATGACAATCATCGAGAAAAAATCCAAGAGATGCTTCGTGCAGAAGGACTCTTCGAAACTTTTTTTCGATGTTTCTCTGATGCATCATGCAACTTCTCTTGGCATAATTTTTTTTCACCACCCATCAGCCACTTTTATCCATCCAATAGCCCAAAATTAAGGTGCTAACTTATTGATGGTGTGAAAAAAAATTTGAAAATAAGATGAGGCATGACACATAGATTAGAGTCCTTCACAAGTTGGACTCTTAGTTAGGCGCATGGATCAAATTGGTAGGATTTTAAACTTCAACCAATTTTATAATTAAACCAAAAGGTGTTTTAGCCTCAGAAGGATTTTTTGTACTCAAGATTAACTCAAAAATCTTTAGGTATTTTTTTCTCATCATGAAACATTGGATAAACTTGAGGAAGGGGCGTTCTATCTCATGGGATACAAATCTATTTCTGCGCACAAAGACTGCACCCTACGCACAAGAAAAATTTTTGAAGCATGGGCACCTAGTTAAATGGCATCAAAATCTTGGTACATATAGCCAAGGCTGACCTAACTCAAACCCAAAAATAATTTTAATTAATTTAGATTTAATTAGCCCAATCTGGAATCAATTTCGAACTCGTTTCAAAATAAGGAGATGGGATTTACAACATGTGCTAGCATGTTTACTTTGTAAACATGATCTAATCCAATTAGATCCCTAATCAATTTTTTTTTATGTATCACCCATTGGGTTTCACATCTAGCTAGCAATGGGTTTGAGTACAAGTTGATCTAATTTGATTAGAATTTAATCTAACCGATTTAGATCCAATCGAGCTAATCCAATTTCAGCAATTAGAATTCTTTCTAATTAATGATTGAATTAAATTTTTTAATTTGATCAAACCTACAAGACAAGATTGATGTCTAGCAACATATCATGTCTATATAAAAGCTATAAAATTTTGATAGAAATATCAAAAATACCCTTCAGTGGAAAGTTACCGTGCAATTCGATCCTACAATCACCCTGTATTCCAAATATAATTTTGGATATAGAATGATATCAAATCCAATATCATATTCATATTTCTCTCAATCTTAAATGATGATTTAATTAATGAAACATTAAATTTTTTTTTAATTTTTATTTTACTTTGATCAAAGACTTCCTGAATTATCAATTGATTAGAGCAAGTAGGATGCAATCTCCTCTTATCATGAGTAATCGATTCCATATTGATCTACTCACAATCTCCATATATATTCCACCATATCCAGAACACCCCGTATATGACTAAGCCATGAATGAGTATGAATCAAAATATAGATTCATGTATACAAGGTTCTATGGTAGTCTCAGATCAAAAGATTATATGCATAACTCTCATTATAAGAAAATATTTTTGATGGATAAATAGATTCTATAAGATGTTTCTTAAGTCGGATCAATTCAGTGAACTCATTCTCTAATGAGCACCCACTTCCTTGTATTAGTGTCTCACGCAAGTGGCTTATGAGATCAGCCACCCTCTCCATCGAGCATACAAAGGAAGTGCTAGTCTATCCAGAATATTGATCTCCTACTCAATGCTCCTATGACTAGGAATATTCTAAATTAGAGTTTTTAAGATTTTAGATCTCATAGGTATGATCTCATCATAACCCTAAACCCATTATCCTAATTTATGGAGTTCATCATAATCATTACAAAAGTAAGATACAGTATATGATAAAAAATATCTTTTATTTATAAAATGTCAATACATGAGTCTGGAAGATTACATGGAAAATCTATCAAAATATAAATTTTGATTGACTTGTAGGGCATATTCCTTTCAATCTCCCTCTTGCACTAAAGCCAATCGTCCTTATATTTTATCCCTATACAATCGAGGTGGCGATCGAACTACTGTTGTGGTAGAGTCTTAGTGAATAGGTCTACTATATTGTTCTTTGTTTCTACTCGTTCAATGACAACATCTTATTTTTTGATTATTTCACGAACAAGACGGAAGCATCTTAGAATGTGCTTAGATTTATGATGCGACCTTGGTTTCTTTGCTTAAGCAACTACTCCAATATTATCATAGTAAAGTGGTACTGGATTCTCAATCTCAAAATAACATCCAATTTAGAGATGAACTCTTCATCCAGACAGCTTCTTTGGTGGCTTCACTTGTAGCTATGTACTCTACCTCAGTGGTTGAGTCAGCTATAGTCTGCTGCTTAAAATTTTTTCAACTAAGAGCTCCACCATTAAGAGTAAAGATATATCCTGAAGTGAATTTACTATCATCAGGGTCTGATTGAAAACTAGAGTCAGAATAACCTTCTAGTTTTAGATCAGATCCTCTATATACCAAAAATATTTTAGTCCTTCTCAAGTGCTTAAGAATATTTTTCATTGCTTTTTAATGATCCTTTCCTGGATCAACCTGAAATCTACTAACTATACTTAAAGCATAGGCAACATCAGGCCTGGTACATAGCATAGCATACATGATCGACCCTACTGCTGAAGTATAGGAAATAGAATTCATTCTATTTCTCTATTCTGGTATTTTAGGAGATATCTTTTTAGAGAGATGTATGCCTTGACTCATGGATAAGTAACCTCTTTTACTCTCCACCATACTATACCTTTTTAGCATTAAATCTATATCCCTAGATTGAGACAAGCCTAACATCCTCTTAGATCTATCCTTATAGATCTTTATACCTAATATATAAGATGCTTTATCCAAATTCTTCATGGAAAACTTACTGATAGCTATGTCTTGACCGATTGTAACATTGGGACATCATTCCCAATGAGAAGTATATCATCCATATATAAAACTAAGAAGACAATGGCACTCCCACTAGTCTTCTTGTATACACAAGGTTCATCCATATTTTTGATAAAGTCAATCTCTTTGACTGTAACATCAAAGCAGATGTTCCAACTCCTTGAGGCCTGTTTTAATCCATAAATAATTTTTTTAAGCTTGCATACCTAATTTGCTCTCCTTTTTGAGACAAATCTTTCTGACTGAGATATATAAACTTCTTTCTTAAGATAACTATTAAGGAAGACGATCTTCACATCCGTTTGTCAAATTTTATAATCATGGTATGCTGCTATTGCAAGCATCATCCATATAGATTTGAGCATGATAATAGGTGAAAATATTTCATCATAATCTATATCCTATTTTTGCCTGAAATCTTTAGCCATCAATTTAGCTTTATAGGTTTTAACTTAGCCATATACTCCAAACTTTTTCTTATAGACCCATTTGCACCTAATAGGGGTCACACCCTCTGGTGCATCAACCAAAGTCCACACTTAGTTGGAGTATATGGAGTCTATTTTGAATTTCATACCCTCTAACCATTTGTCTGAGTCTCTACTCATGATGGCTTCTGTATAGATCAAAGATTCATCATTCTCAATGATGTGGACTTCATTATTCTCAATAATGAATCCATACCTTATAGGTGCATTCCACACTCTATCCGACCTTCAGAAAGGAGGTGTATTTTATGATTGTACTTCATTAATGGATATTTTTGATTAAGGATCATCTTGTGTTTGCATTTGTAGGTCTTAAACTTTTCTAAGTTCAATTTCCTTCTCACTGCCTCTTTCTAGGATAAACTCTTTTTTCATAAAAATAGCATATTTACTGACAAACACCTTTTGTTTAGTAGGATGGTAAAAGAGGTATCTTATACTCTCTTTAGGATAACCAACAAATAAGTATTTATTTGTCTTAGCACTCAGTTTATGTCCAAAATTTCTTTTAACATAAGCTGGACAGCCCCATATCTTAAGATACTTAAGATTAAGCTTCTTTCCTCTTCATATCTCATATAGAGTGCTTGGCACAGATTTTGAAGATACTCTGTTTAGGATATAAACAGCAGTTTCTAAAATATATCTTCAAAAAAAAATAGATAAGTCTGTAAGGCACATCATGGACCACATCATATCTAATAAAGTGCGATTTCTCCTTTCTACTAACCATTTAGCTGTGGTGTATAGGGAGAGATTCACTCTGAGAGAATTTTATTTTCTTTAAGATTGTTGGTGCAAAAATCCGCTTACACCGGAGAAGCTGGAGTCACGATCGCCGTCGGGACCTGCAAAAGAAGTCTAAACTGGAGGTGGGGTTGCTCCGGCAAGATCCTCCGACGTTCAAGTCAGTTCTCTGCCTCAACGAGAATGGAGTACTCGAACAGAAATTTTAGCAGAGTTTCTAGGTAAAAATGAGAGCTTAGAGAATAACGTATCTGGGGTCCCCCTTTTATAGGCAGAGGGAGCAACAGACTGATAGCGATGTCTGTAACCGTCTGGCAGTGGGCTGCCCAGAGTCAGGGGGAGTTTGTTGTGAAGAGTAGTGGGGTGGAATCGTGGCTATCACTGGGACATGCCACGTGGAGTCTGTCGCGGGGAGTGGAGCGGCGTCCGTTGTCGCGACTTGCCAGAGGATGGTAGAATCGTGCGGTATCCATCGTAGGAAGTGGAGCAGGATCGTGGGCATCATAGCAGTCTGTCAGGGAGTAATAGAGCCATGCGGAATCCATCGCAGGAAATGGAGCAGAGTCGTGGCCATTACTGCGGCCCGTCAGGGAGTGCAGACCTGTCGGCTGAAGTTCGGCTGGGGTGTCTAACGGAGAGAGGTGCTAGCTATCCGTCTGAGAGGAGCTGGGAGCCTGGCTCTTACAGGATCCCGGACGGAGTCCTCTTTCAGTCGGAGTCATGGGCGGAGTCCTGCTCCCGTAGGAGCCCGGACGGAGTCTGCAGGTGAAGTCGTGGGCGAGGTTCGGCTCCCGTAGGAGTCCGGACGAAGCTTACCTGCACTTAGAGTCAGGGATAAAGTCTGGCTTCCGTAGGAGTCCGGACGAAATTTACCTGCACCTAGAGTCAGGAACAAAGTCCGGCGCCTGTAGAGTTTGGATGAAGTTTACCAGCAGCTGGAACCGTGGGCGGAGTCTGGCTCCCGTAGGAGCCCGGACGGAGTCTGCAGGTGAAGTCATGGGCAAGGTCCGGCTCCCGTAGGAGTCTGGACGATGTTTTCCTATAGCTGGAGTTGTCGGTGGAGTCCAGCTCCCGTAGGAGCCCGAGTAAAGCCTTCCAGCAGTTGAGATCGGGGACGGAGCCCGGCTCCCGTAGGAGTCCGGGCGGAGTCTGCTTGCAGTCGAAGTTATGGGCGGAGTCTGGCTCCCGTAAGAGTCCGGACAAGGGCTGTCTGCAGTCAGAGTCGGGGACGAGGCCCGGCTCCCGTAGGGATCCGGGCGGAGTCTTCCTGCAATTAAAGTCAGGGGCGAAGTCTGGCTCCCGTAGGAGTCCGGACGAAGCTTACCAGCAGTTGAAGTTGGTGACGGAGCCCAGCTCCCGTAGGAGTCCGGGTGGAGTCTACTTGCGATCGGAGTTGTGGATGGAGTCCGGCTCCTGTAGGAGACCGGACAAGGTCTGTCTGCAGCCGGAGTCGGGGATGAGGCCCGGCTCCCGTAGGGGTCCGGGCGGAGTCTTCCTGCAATTAAAGTCAGGGGCGAAGTCCGGCTCCCATAGGAGTCCGGATGAAGCTTACCAGCAGTTGAAGTTGGTGACGGAGCCCAGCTCCCGTAGGAGTCTGGGTGGAGTCTTCCTGCAATTAAAGTCAGGGGCGAAGTCCGGCTCCCGTAGGAGTCCGGACGAAGCTTACCAGTAGTTGAAGTTGGTGACGGAGCCTGGCTCCCGTAGGAGTCCGGGCGGAGTCTGCTTGCGGTCGGAGTTGTGGGCGGAGTCCGGCTCCCGTAGGAGTCCGGACAAGGTCTGTCTGCAGCCAGAGTCGGGGACGAGGCCCGGCTCCCGTAGGGGTCCGGGCGGAGCCTTCCTGCAATTAAAGTCAGGGGTGAAGTCCGGCTCCCGTAAGAGTCCGAACGAAGGTTACCAGCAGTTGAAGTTGGTGATGAAGCCCGGCTCCCGTAGGAGTCCGAGCGGAGTCTGCTTGCGGTCGGAGTTGTGGGCGGAGTCTGACTCCCATAGGAGTCCGGACAAGGTTTGTCTGCAGCCAGAGTCGGGGATGAGGCCCGGCTCCCGTAGGGGTCCGGGCGGAGTCTTCCTGCAATTAAAATCAGGGGCGAAGTCTGGCTCTCATAGGAGTCCGGACGAAGCTTACCAGCAGTTGAAGTTGGTGACGGAGTCCGGCTCCCGTAGGAGTCCGGGTGGAGTCTGCTTGCGGTCGGAGTTGGAGGAGACTCGCGAGGGTTAATCCTGTTGAGAACTTCGGCTGAGGGTATTTTATACCCAACACCAGTCCCCCTACTTTCGAGTTTGAATTTCGAATGAAGGAAGTACAGAGAGGTTTGCACAGCCGAAGTTGCCCCCTTGAATCTTGTGCATGACCGCCCTTAGATATTTTGGCATTAAATGTGCGCGTGCTGGAGTCTTTTCGAATCGAGGTGATACGAAGGGACCCTTCGAAATTTTCACTGGTACACTGGCCCAGGTACGACACAGTAATGGCTCTGTCAGCTGTTAGCCACTTTTAGCCACCTGCCGTGGTGAGTGGGACACGTGTCGAGCGCGGGCCGATCTTGGGAGATTCGCGATCATTATGGCACCGGATCCCAGGGTCTATTTAAACCTGTCCTTCCATCTTTAGGGGCCCTATTCCGCTTGAGAGTTCTATCGGTATCTGCCCTTTCTTCGAGAGCCCTGATTCTCTTGACGTCTTCTTGGGCCATAGGCATCCCTCAGAGCGATCTAGGTTAGTCCCAGAACCTTCATTTTTCTTCCCGTCATTTAAAGGCCTTTTCTTTGCCATTTTCTTCTGTCGTATTCCTCTAAGTTAGTCTCCTGTGACCTCTCATCCTTTGTCCCATCCGTTTTCTTCGGGATCATTAGGGTCTTCATTTGAAGGTATTCGAAATATCTTCTGGTGCTTTCGCTTCCAGCGATTTCGGGAGTTCTTCCGCCTCAACCCCCCAGGTCCCCCGTTCTGTAGATGAACCCACACCTGGGGTGGGGCCTCGCCCAATTTTTATGCCGGGTGCCATTCCCTGCTCCCTGACTCCGGATGAACTCCTTCTGATAAGGGTTCAGTATGGAGTTCCTCCGGAGTACGATCTGGAGCTGCCTGGCACCTCCGACCGGGCTAGCGCTCCTCCACCCGGTCATTTTTGCCTGTACCAGAAGGCATTTCGTGCCGGACTCTGGCTTCTACGTCCGTCCTTTATCGTCGCCCTCTTTCGGTTCTTAGATATCTCTTTGGCTTCAGTTACTCCGAATTCTTTTAGATTTTTTATAGGATTTTTCTCCCTTTGCCACGTAGTCGAGGTCCAGCCGTCCCTCTCTCTGTTTAGGCATTTCTATACCTTCAAGCGTCACCCTTCAGCGAAGGACTGGTGGTATTTCTTCCCTCAGTTTGGCAAGAAGGGGTTGCTCAAAGGTGCCCACTCTTCAATCCACAACTGGAAGTGAAAATACCTCTTCGTCCACTGCCCGACCCTAAGGCTGGGGCTGCCCCCTTGGGGCTCTCTGAGGGACTCTGTCCGTCGGGCTCCCAGCCTGGGGAAGGACGACCTCCAGGCTGCCCGAAAGCTTCTTGACTATTCTGCTCCTTCCCTTCCCAACCTCCTGAGGGAGCAATTTTTATTCAACATCGGCCTGAGCCCCCAGGATCCTGCGAGTACTCCATCTTTTCCTTTCTCTTCTTTTCTTCTATCCTTCTTCTTTTTCTTTCTTTTTCTTTCTTTTTCTTCTCTTTTCTTTCTTCTTTTCTTTCTTTTTTTTTTATGTGTCACTCCTTCCTTTTTCATCCCATTATTGATTTTCGATCTCTCTCTTTTTTTTTTTTTTAGGAATAGACGCCGAAGCAGCACGGATGCTCGCCAGGGGCCTCAAGGCCCACAAAAGAAAAGATGCCGCGGTCTCTGGATCAGCAAAGAAGGCCAGGGTGGAGGAGACGAGCCTGGCCGTGCCTGTCCAGGCGGCCCCCACGATCATCATTTTTTCAGACGCCGAACCAACGGCCCCCCGGGCCTCTTCAAGGAGTCCGCCGACTGGGGCTCTCATTTCGAGGGTCCGCTCCACGGAGGCACCCATAATCGAGAGGGGGAGGAGAAGGAAGTCGGTGGCCCGCAGGGTGAGTAGCCATCGAGCCACCGCTGACGAGTCCCTCGGTTCTGAAAAGGAGCTGGAGAATCTCTTCAATGACAGGGACTTGATCAAGCGGTTGATCGACGGCTGCATTCTGCCTGAAGTCGTTGAGAGGATCGACCGAGCCAACCCTGAGCAGCGGGTTTGGGACTCCCTAGGGTCTTTTTTTGAGGTAAACAAATCTTCATTTAACCGGCTATTCGACCCTTGTCCTGATCCCCTTGCCGCCCTTGCAGATTGGGTACCAGCTCCTTGCCAATATCGAGGCGACGAACCGGGCGAGGAGGGATGCCATCCAGGTGGAGGAGCATCGCCGGGCCGAGGTCGCTCGCCTCAAAGAAAAGGCAGCCGAAGTAGTTGCCCTCCAGGAGGCCCTGGAGAGAGAAAAGCAGGCTCGGGAGGAAGAGAGGCAGACCTCAGAGGAGACGGTGAGGAAGGCGGAGGCCGAGGTCGCCAACTTGGCAGAGTAGATTTCGGTCCTGGTCTCGGAGGCCAGGGTTCTTGCAGTGGAGGAGTTCAAGACCTCCACAGAGATGAGGGACCTGAATGTCAGGTTCGGCCAAGAAGCATTCATCAAGGGGTTCGAGCTCTGCCAGGAGAAGGTGGCCAAAAAATTTCTCGAGCTCGACCTCAGCTTCTTGGGTGAGGAGTCTGAGGATGAGGTCGGTCCTTCTCCTGTCGCTACTGCTGCCGCAGCCCCCCCTCCAGGAACACCGAGCTCTCCAACTCCTGCTTCTGAGATCTGAGACCTCCGACCTTGTATCTTTCTTTTACTGCAATTTTTCTTTTCCTTTTTGTCTTCAAGAATCATTCAATCAATAAAGTTGAATTTCTCACCGTGGATGGCTTCTCTTCTCCCCCTTCCCCCCTTTTTATTTTTCTTTCTGCAATAAGACGCGCCTTGACGCTTCTATCTCTCGATGGTAGTATCCTGCCAAGGCACTTCCCCTACCCCAGGGGATCCCGCTGAAGTCCACGATCCAGCGGCTGAAGAAAGAGGTTCTTCATGCGACAAAAAGGTCGAAGAAGATGAAAGACGAGCTTCACAGGTTAAGGGAGGGTTACTCTGAAGCCACCTCGGAGGCCACCCGCTTTCGGAATCTCCATGTGAAGGGGATCATGGAGTATAGCCGGAGGAAGGCGGACTTCGCGAAGGAGCTTGAGGAACACAAGAAGAGTGCCAGCGATCGAATTTGGGCTCAAGCTGCCAAGATCAGCTCTCTCAGGTTGGAACTGTCAGCTGCACGGGAGAGAATTGGCCAGCTGGAAGGAAGTTCGTCCCAACTCTTGGCTCAGGCCGACGGTGACCGGGAGTGGTCGAAGAAAGTCTCTGACCTTCAGCAGCAGCTTCAGGACGCCGAGGTGAGCTACGATATGCATCGGGCCGATTGGTGCAGGCAGGTGGATGAATATAAAGGGAGACTCAGGGTGGCGGCTGACGAAGTCGCCCGTCTTCAGAGGCAGCTGGCTGACAGGGCTCAGCTTACTTCTACTCGGGATTCTAATGAACTCCAGTCCCTAAGAGGAACCGTCGAAGGGCTTTCCGTCACCCTCGAGGAAAGGATGACTGAGCTGCAGCAATTGAAGATCCAGCTGGCATACGAGCAGCAGGCCGTCACGGATGCGGAGGCAGAATCTGAGGTCCTGAGAAAGAGGCATCGAGAGGCGGAGACCGAAAGCCAGCGACTTCGTTGGGTGCTCCAGGATGTGCTGCTGAAAAAGAGAGAGCTAGAAGAAGAAGTTGAGAATCTGAGGTAGTCTTGGATAAGGGGTGGAGCAGATAATTCTAGGTCGGAAGGAGCAGAGCTTCCCTAGGGCTCTTTTTGGCCTTCTGTCTTTTCATGTATACATTTTCCCTTTTGTTGTTTTGTCTCGCTTTTGTCGTTTTGCTTTTCTTCTTTTGGCCTTCTGGGCTTCGTGGTGTATATTTCGCAAATGGAATGAAAAGAAGATTTTGTGTTACCTCATCCGCGTATTGTATTAAATTGTCGTCCGTCGAACTTCTCTTGTCGTTCGACTTGTCCGACGTTGACGTCGTTTGGAGATGCCCAGTCGTCGATACGCTGATTTACTTTCCTCGTCGTCCATGGCCGTAGGCTCGAGTTTGGTGGTCCGATCTCCGCATTACCCCGAAGGTGTCGCTGTTTTCTTGACTTGTGTCGAGAGCCCTTTTAGAGATCGGGGGTGCCTGGTAGGAACTTTCCGTCTTTGTTAAGACGAGGTTCCTTACGTCTTTAGCATAGTTTGTCCTTCATCTATTTCTGATGTAGTTCGTCGCTTTCCTTTTTAATTTCCCCCCTCCTTTCGGAGTGAGGGTCCTCCCCTTGCCTTTCACAGGGTTATGTAGAAGTGTGGAGGTGCCGCTGAGGGGCCTTTCCCCTTCACCCGATCTTGTTGGGCTGTCAGGTTTCGTCACCGTCAGGATGAGGTTCTCCTTCCATTCCTGACGTAGTCGATCTCAGCTCAGGTTAGGATGAGGTTCTCCTCCTGTTCCCAACGGAGCCGCGGGGGCACATAAGGGCCATCGCAAGGGCCTCTCCCCCCATCCGGTCTAAAAGAATCGGACCTTCGACTTTGCTCATGTCAGGACGAGGTTCTCCTCCTGTTCCTGACATGGCTGTGGGGGCGCATTAGGGCATTGTAAGGCCTCTCCCCCCATCCGGTCTAAAAGAACCGTGCCTTTAACTTTGCTCATGTCAGGATGAGGTTCTCCTCCTGTTCCTAACATGGCTGTGGGGGCACATTCGGGCATTGTAAGGCCTCTCCCTCCATCCGGTCTAAAAGAACCAGGCCTTTGACTTTGCTCATGCCAGGACGAGGTTCTCCTCCTGTTCCTGACATGGCTGTGGGGGCGCATTCGGGCGTTGTAAGGCCTCTCCCCCCATCCGGTCTAAAAGAACTGGGCCTTTGACTTTGCTCATGTTAGGACGAGGTTCTTCTCCTATTCTTAACACGGCCATGGGGGCACCTAAGGGCCGTTATATGGGCCTCTCCCCCAATCCGATCTCAAGATAATCGGACTTTCATTTTATTTATGTTAGGATGAGGTTCTCCTCCTGTTCCTAACATAACCTTATTTTAACTGTTTGAAGGGGTTATCCCCAGTCATAACGAATCCATGCCAAAGAGGAAGAACATGCAAAGTCAAAAGAAATTTAGATTCAGGGCAAAGTCGTAAGCGATACATTTACAGGTTTTTCGAGTTCCATGGTCGTGAAAGGTCTACTCCTCCTTGAGGCCCTCCGGTGATGGAGTCGATGGTCTCGATTGGAGGTCGATCCCCGGGCTGCTCCTCCCTCCTTGGCGGTTCAGGTTGCGGCAGGACCCTTGGCCGATCTTCTCTACCCTCAGGCCGGCATCGGATGAACCTATCGAGTCGACCTTGCCGCATGAGCTCCTCGATCTCATCTCGGAGCTGGATGCATTCCTCCATGTCGTAGCCGTGGTCGCGGTGGTAGAGACAGAACTTGTTGGGGTTGCACTTCCTGGGGTGTGTGCGCATCCTCTCTGGCCTAGGGAGCTGCTCCCTGACCTCTATCAGTACTTGGGTCTTCGAGGCATTGAGGGGGGCGTAGTTGCAGAATCTTCTCGGTGGAGAACCCCGCCGAACCCCACGATCCGGACTTCTCTGCCTACATACCCAGGGCGGAGTATGGGCACGCTTGTGCCCAGGAGGGGATCGAGAATGCGGTCGAGCTTCTCTCGACCTTTTTTCGACTGCGTGCTTACTTGAGTCTCCCGCCTGCCACTCTCTCGCGATCTCCTCATCCTTCATTTTGAAGGCTTCTTCCGCTCGGGCGTACCCTTCAACCCGAGCCAACAAATCAGCAAAATCTCTGGGATACTTCTTCTCCAGGGAGAACAAAAGGTCATTCTTCTGAAGGCCGCCCTTCAGAGTGGCCATTGCGACTGATTGGTTCAAATTTTGGACCTCCAGTGTTGCGACATTGAAACGGTTGATGTAGGCCCGAATGGACTCCCCCTCCCTCTGCCTGATATTAATGAGGGACTCCTAGCCCTTCCGGGGGCGTCGGCTACTGATAAAATGGGCCACAAATTGGTGGCTCATCTGATCGAAGGAAAAGATGGTACCCGACTTCAGCATCGAGTACCAATTTCTCACCGCTCCCATCAAGGTGGAGGGGAAGGCTCGACACAGGATGGCATCAGGTGCACCATGAAGCAGCATCATCATCCGGAAGGCTTCCAGATGATCAACTGGGTCTGAAGTCCTGTCGTAGCTTTCGAACTGGGGGAGTTTGAAATTTGGCAGGATCGGTTCCTGCATGATCATTTGATAAAAGGGAGGGTCAGTGCAAATATCCTCACCGTAAGCGGGGGGAGTGTGGCGGAGTTCTTTGATCCGTCAGTTCATCTCCTGGAGTCTCTGGTCCAGAAAATCCTCTCGACTCCGGGTCTCGAGGGTCCTCTGGCAGAATGGGGGCAGGGATCTTCCAGGGGTGGAGTCATGATCCGATTGAGGGCTCTCCACCCTCGGGTTCGTCTTCCCAGGAAAGACGGGGTGGCTAGCCCAAGTGGCCCGCCCTACTGTCGGATTCTGGCATTCCGGTGACACCCTTTCCAGGTGCACTGATGCCTATGGCTGCTGCTGCTGCTGTATGGCCTGTACAGCTTCAGTGAGGCCTCTGACCTGCTGCGTCAGCAGATCAAATTGCTCCACGTCGACCGCCGTCGCCGAAGGAGGAGGCTGGAAAACTGGAGGTGAGGTCGGAGCCTGAGATCTGACCGCGTAGGTCGTGGATCATCGCGTGGATATCTTGCGGGGAGGCATCGAGCAAAGACCAAGTGGAGGAAGGAGGAGAGGACATCGGAAAAGATGCCCAGGGGCGGTCCCGTTGAGTGCTCCTTTAAGAACAAGGATACTGTGAAGACACAGCCCCTTCCTCTAGTGCCAATTCTGTTGGTGCAAAAATCCGCTTACGTCGGAGAAGCTGGAGTCGCGGTCGCCGCCGGGACCTGCAAAAGAAGTCTAAACCGGAGGTGGGGTTGCTCCGGCAAGACCCTCCGATGCTCAAGTCAGTTCTCTGCCTCAACGGGAATGGAGTGCTCGAACAAAAATTTTAGCAGAGTTTCTACGTAAAAATGAGAGCTTAGAGAATAACGTATCTGGGGTCTCCCTTTTATAGGCGGAGGGAGCAACAGACTAATAGCGATGTCTGTAACCGTCTGGCAGTGGGCTGCCCAGAGTCAGGGGGAGTTTGTTATGAAGTGTAGTGGGGTGGAATCATGGCTATCACTGGGACACGCCACGTGGAGTCTGTCGCGGGGAGTGGAGCGACGTCCGTTGTCGCAACTTGCCAGAGGATGGAAGAATCACGCGGTATCCGTCGCAGAAAGTGGAGCAGGATCGTGGGCATCATAGCGGCCTGCCAGGGAGTAATGGAGCCGCGCAGAATCCGTCGCAGGAAATGGAGCAGAGTCGTGGCCGTTACTGCAGCCCGCCAGGGAGTGCAGACCTGTCGGCTGATGTTCAGCTGAGGTGTCTGACGGAGAGAGGTGGCTAGCTACCCACCTGAGAGGAGCTGGGAGCTCGGCTCTCATAGGAGCCCGGACGGAGTCCTCTTTCAGCCAGAGTCGTGGGCGGAGTCCGGCTCCCGTAGGAGCCCGGTCGGAGTCTGCAGGTGAAGTCGTGGGCGAGGTTCGGCTCCCGTAGGAGTCCGGACGAAGCTTACCTGCACTTAGAGTCAGGGACAAAGTCCGGCTCCCATAGGAGTCTGGACAAAATTTACCTGCACTTAGAGTCAAGAACAAAGTCCGGCTCCCGTAGGAGTCCAGACGAAGTTTACCTGCAGCTGGAACCGTGGGCGGAGTCTGACTCCTGTAGGAGCCCGGACGGAGTCTGCAGGTGAAGTCGTGGGTGAGGTCCGGCTCCCGTAGGAGTCCGAACGAAGTTTTCCTACAGCTGGAGTTGTCGGTGGAGTTCGGCTCCCGTAGGAGCCCGGGTAAAGCCTTCCAGCAGTTGAGGTCGGGGATGGAGCCCGGCTCCCGTAGGAGTCCGGGCGGAGTTTGCTTGCAGTCGGAGTTGTGGGTGGAGTCCGGCTCCCGTAGGAGTCCGGACAAGGTCTGTCTGCAGTCGGAGTCGGAGACGAGGCCCGGCTCCCATAGGGGTCCGGGCGGAGTCTTCCTGCAATTAAAGTCAAGGGCGAAGTCCGGCTCTCGTAGGAGTCTGGATGAAGCTTACCAGCAGTTGAAGTTGGTGACGGAGCCCGGCTCCCGTAGGAGTCCGGGCGGAGTCTGCTTGCGGTCAGAGTTGTGGGCAGAGTTCGGCTCACGTAGGAGTCCGAATAAGGTCTGTCTGCAGCCAGAGTCGGGGACGAGGCCCGGCTCCCGTAGGGGTCAGGGCGGAGTCTTCCTGCAATTAAAGTCATGGGCGAAGTCCGACTCCCGTAGCAGTCCGGACGAAGCTTACTAGCAGTTGAAGTTGGTGATGGAGCCCGGCTCCCGTAGGAGTCCGGGCAGAGTCTTCCTGCAATTAAAGTCAGGGGCGAAGTTTGACTCCCGTAAGAGTCCGAACGAAGCTTACCAGCAGTTGAAGTTGGTGATGGAGCCCGGTTCTCGTAGGAGTCCGGGCGGAGTCTGCTTGCGGTCGGAGTTATGGGCGGAGTCTGGCTCCCGTAGGAGTTCGGACAAGGTCTGTCTGCAGCCGGAGTCGGGGACAAGGCCCGACTCCCATAGGGGTCCAGGCGGAGTCTTCCTGTAATTAAAGTCAGGGGCGAAGTCTGGCTCCCATAAGAGTCCGGACGAAGCTTACCAGCAGTTGAAGTTGGTGATGGAGCCCGGCTCCCGTAGGAGTCCGGGCGGAGTCTGCTTGCGGTCGGAGTTGTGGGTGGAGTCCGGCTCCCGTAGGAGTCCGGACAAGATCTATCTGCAGTCAGAGTCGGGGACGAGGCCCGGCTCCCATAGGGGTTCGGGCGGAGTCTTCCTGCAATTAAAGTCAGGGGCGAAGTCTGACTCCCGTAGGAGTCTGGATGAAGCTTATTAGCAGTTGAAATTGGTGATGGAGCCCGGCTCCCATAGGAGTCCGGGCGAAGTCTGCTTGCGGTCGGAGTTGGAGGAGACTCGCGAGGGTTAATCCTGTTGAGAACTTCGGCTGAGGGTATTTTATACCCAACAAAGATGATCTAGAAACTCGTTGGATAAGTATTCTCTTCCTCGATTGGATCGAAGGATTTTAATACTTTTTTCAGTTTGTTTCTCAACCATACTTTGATACTCTTTAAATTTATCAAAGGCCTTGAATTTATGTTTCATAAAATACATATATCCAAATCTAGATAAATCATCAGTGAATGTTATAAAATAAGAGTATCTTCCTTTGACTTCTATTGTTAGAGGACTACATACATTAGTATGTACAAGTCCTAATAACTCACTTGTCCTTACTCCATGTCTACTAAATGGAGTCTTAGTCATTTTTCTATAAGATAAAATTCACAAATACGAATGATTCATAATCATAAGGATCAAAGAACTCTTCTTTGTATAACTTATTTATCTTTGTCTCACTTATATGACCAAGTCGACAATACCAAAGTAAAGTATTATTCATCTCTTCTCTCTTTCACTTTTTACTTTCATCAATATGAAAAATATTATCATTAGATAGAATTAGAAGATCATTATTAATAACACTATGACAAAAGATTTCATTAAAAAAAAATTGAGCAACTATTACTCTTTTCATTTATTTCATAATCTTGTTGCAATAGCAATGGTACAAAAATAATATTTCTAATGATCTTAGGCATATAATAATAATTTTCTAGCTCTAAGATCTTTCCAAAAGGTAACTTCAATATATATGTTCTTACAGCCTCTGCTTGGATGGACTCTCCATCCACACTGTAGAGTTTGAAGTCACCCTTCTTCAGCACTCTAATATTCTGCAGCCCCTGCAATGACTTACAGATATAAGAATTGTAGGCAGTATTTAATACCCAAAAGTCTGAACTGAAAGAACTTAATAATAAAATTATATGTATCTCATATATACCTTTTGGTACGTCGGTTGCACCAGCCTTTACAGTTGCAAGATATAACTTGTAATTTCTTTTCCAGTGTCCTACCTTACCACAGTGAAAGCAGGTACCCCATCCGAAGAGTTTTTTCCCCTTCCTCTTCATCTTGCCACCTTTAGGGTTCAGTGCTTTCTTAGAATCCTTAAGGCCTAACTTCTTCTTAGAGGTTTTATCCATAAAAAGAAGTGAAGCTTTTTCTTTCTTAATGTGGCTCTTAGCTGTCTTGAGCATATTCAATGGCTCAGGCAAGGAGGTATTCAGTTTGTTCATATGATAATTCACGACAAACTGAGCAAACGACTCGGGAAGAGATTGCAGGATCAAATTTTGACTTAATTCTCCATCCATCATAAAACCTAATTGATCCAATCTGGTGATCTGGTTAATGACCTTCAGGACATGGTCTTGTATGGATGACCCCTCTGTCATTCTAGCATGAAATAATTGCTTAGATATCTCATATCTAGCAATCCTATTCTGTTCTCCATATAACTCTTTAGGATTAAAGAGTATGGATTGAGTATCCATACATTCATGATGTCTCTATAATTCATTGCTCATTGAGGCCAGTATGATGCACTTGACAGTTAAACTGTCATTCTTCCATATCCTGTATGTGGATATCTCCTTCTCTATGACATCATCTCCAATCTCTTGTGGTTCAGGGACATCAAGAATATAGGAGAGCTTCTCCTGAGTGAGTATAATTTTTAAATTCTTCAACCAGTCCACATAATTGGGATCGATCAACTTATTGGAATCTAAAATTTCTCATAATGATAGTGAAGATGCCATTTATAGAATTTAATCTATAATGAATAAAGAACGTTACATAAGCAAACAGCTCATGTTGACTCACATAATTAAATAAGGTCTTTAAATTTAATTGTGCCTTCCACTATTTTATCAAACATGATAACCCTCTACTATGATGAACAAGATATATATATATATATATTTATTTTAGTGGGATTGAGATCTTAATCCCTCATAATGATCTTGTGTTAACATAACAAACCCTCATGAGTTCATAGGTAGGAAATTCTTTCCAATTGCATCTCATGCAATTCTCAATATTGTATCTTGACCTCTAAAATAATATTAACCTTGTGTTAACATAATAAACTATAATATTTTAGTTAAGTAAGATCCTTCATTTCAATATAGTCAAATTCGAATATAATTGTCCTCGTGTTAACACAACAAAGTAGTACATCCAAAATTGCTGTAAGCATATTCTATATACCAGGATTATGTTATATCAATCTTTATGACAAGTCTTATGGTAACACAACAAGCTAGTCATAGTTCATGATGTAACATTTACTTAGCATGAAAGAAGGCCCTTAGTAGTATTTTTAATATTAGGATTTTTTAATATCAAGATTATTTAATCAAATTGGTCAGGAAAGTAAGATGGTCCCCATTACTTTCCTTAGATATCAATAAATTAGTCAGATCAAATAATGGAACCAATTAAAGAACCACCTGAAGCACATTCCTAAACACCAATTGATCAATTGATCAAGAATTGGTTAACCATAGTTGCATATCACTACAACTTAATATAATTTTTAATGAGAGCTTTTATTGATCTTTTGTACATTCTAACTATATAATGTTAATTTATACTAACATATATCAGTATTAATACATTCTAAATGTGCAAGTGTAACATATAGATTTTTATCATCCTAGGACAATCTTGCAGCTAACCCCATTATGCTAGGACAATTTTATGTCAGGATGATGAAGTAGTGCATCATATATGCATCAATTCATATCATCATATGAAAGCATAATACATAAAATAATTTATCTTATAGCATAAATCATAATATTCATCACATAAATATTATGTATATATGATTGAACCAAGCAAAGCCGGCTCTGATACCACTGTAGGGTTTCAGGGTAGACATGCACAGCGGATGCATAATGGATTTCAAAAATCTAAAATAAAAAATTTTAAATATTAAACTCATAAACTAATATCTTCTTGATGATTAACAATCATATATAATATATATTCAAAATTAAATTCAAGATATAGAAGAATACCTGAATCGCTTAATCCAAATTTTGATAGAACCTCCACCAGGCGTCCAAGTATTTGCCCTCCAACGGTAATCCACATGGAGCTATGATCAAGACACCAATTTCTTAAGATGATTTCTCTACCAAAATTCTCACTTTGAGAATTTTCTTAGGCACCAAGATCCCAAGACCTTCTTCCTCTCCTCCTAGCCTTCCTATCTCTATCTTTCTTCTCTCCTTGTCTTCCTTAATTCTCTTCCTATGCTCTTATCATAAAATCAGACTTAGCCTTACCATTTTTGAACTTATCCTAACAAGAGAAGAAAGAGATTAATTGGACAATAAGGAGAGTGTGTAAGAAAGAAGAGAAAAAATTAGAAATCTGAATGAATCAAATCCTCCGATGCACCACCTTTAAATACTTAGAGATAGGTTGCCTTCGGGAATGATTCATGCCCCCTCCACGCACCATCTTGCACCCAAAAAAATTTCTCACACCCCCAACCAATTTTCCACACCCATCAAAAGCCTCATGATACATGACAATCATCAGAAAAAAAATCTAAGAGATGCTTCGCACACAAGGACTCTTCAAAATATTTTTCTCGATGTTTTTTCGATGCATCATGCAGCTTCCCTTGGTGTTATTTTTCTTCACTACATATCAGCAACTTTTACACATCCAATGGCCCAAAATTGAGGCACTAACTTGCTGATGGCATAGAAAAAATCTAAAAGTAAGATGATATGAGACACATAGTGTTGGTGCAAAAATCTGCCTGCGTCGGAGAAGCTGGAGTTGTGGGGGTCGCGGTCGCCGCCAGGACCTGCAAAAGAAGTCTAAACCAGAGGTGGGGTTGCTCCGGCAAGACCCTCCGATGCTCAAGTCAGTTCTCTACCTCAACAAGAATGGAGTCCTCAAACGGAGATTTTAGTAGAGTTTTGGGATAGAAAATAGAGCTTAGAGAATAACGTATCTGGGGTCCCCCTTTTATAGGCGAAGGGGGCAACAGACCGATAGCGATGCTTGTAACCGTCTGGCAGTGGGCTGCCCAGGAGTTTGTTGCGAAGAGTAGTGGAGTGGACCCGTGGCTATCACCGGGGCGTGCCACGTGGAGTCTGCCACGAGGAGTAGAGCAGCGTCCGTTGTCGTGACTTGCCAGAGAATGGAAGAATCGCACGGTATCTGTCGCAGGAAGTAGAGCAGGATCGTGGCCATTATTGTGGCCTGCCAGGGAGTTATGGAGCCCCGTGGAATCCATTGTGGGAAGCGGAGCAGTGCTGTGGCCATTACTGCAGCTTGTCAGGGAGTGATGGAGCCGCGTGGAATCCGTCACAGGAAGCGGAGCAGTGCTGTGGCCGTTACTGCGGCCTGCCAGGGGGTCCAGGCCTATCGGCTGAAGTTAGGCTGGGGTGTCTGACGGAGAGAGGTGGCTAGCCACCCATCTGAGAGGAGCTCGGAGTTCGGCTCTCGTGGGAGTTCGGATGGAGTCTTCCTTCAGTCAAAGTCGGGGGTGAAGTCTGGCTCCCGTAGGAGTCCGGGCGCGGTCTTCTCGTAGCCGGAGTCGGAGATGAGGTCTGGCTCTCATAGGAGTCTGGGCGAAGTCTTCCTGCAATTAAAGTCAGGGATGAAGTCCGGCTCCCTTAGGAGTCCGGACGAAGTTTACCAGCAATCGGGGGCGAGGGCGGAGCCCGGCTCCCGTAGGAGTCCGGGCGGAGCCTCTCCGCAGTCGAGGTCGGGGATGAGATTTGGCTCCCGTAGGAGTTTGGGCTGGGTCTACCTGCAATCAAAGTCAGGGATGAAGCCCAGCTCCCTTAGGAGTCCGGACGAAGTTTACCAGCAATCGGGAGCGAGGGCGGAGCCCGACTCCCGTAGGAGTCCGGGTGAAGCCTTTCCGCAGTCGAGGTCGGGGATGAGATTCGGCTCCCGTAGGAGCCCGGGCTGAGTCTTCCTGCAATCAAAGTCAGGGATGGAGTCCGGCTCCCTTAGGAGTCCGGATGAAGTTTACCTGCAATCGAGGTCGAGGACGGAGCCCGACTCCCGTAGGAGTTCGGGTGAAGCCTTTCTGCAATCGAGGTCGGGGATGAGATCCGGCTCTCGTAGGAGTCCGGGTGAAGCCCTTCCACAGTCGAGGTCGGGGATGAGATCCAGCTCTTGTAGGAGTCTGGGGTAGTTCGGACTGGAGTCGAACCTGGCTGGAAGAAGTCTGGAAAGGATTCGGAGAGCAGCTGATAGTCGTAGAAAGTCAGCTGGCGGCGGAGCTTAGTGAGCACTTGGGGCAGTTTAATAGATAACTGGGGGAACTCATGTCGAAGGAGCTCGGATGGTGTAGTGGGAGTTCGTCCATTGGGGGAATTCAGTCAGCACTGTGGGAATCCAGCTGTTGGAGAAGTGTGGAGAGATACCATCTGCGGTCGAAGGCTGGAGGAGTCCTGGGAGGGTCAATCCTGTTAAGAACTTCGACTGAGGGTATTTTATACCCAACACCAGTCCCCCTACTTTCGAGTTCGAATTTCGGATGAAGGAAGTACAGAAAGATTGTCACAGCCAAAGTTCCTCCCTCGATGTCCGCGCGTGATCGTCCTCAGATATTTTGGCATTTAATGCATGCATGCTGGAGCCTTTTTTTGATTAGGGTGACCCGAAGAGTCTTTTCGGAACTCCCACCAGGACGTGATCCCAAGCGTCACACCATGAAAGTCCGCGAACGGTCAACCCTAGGTCGCGGTGAGTGGGACACGCGGTTGGCACTGGTTGGCCTAGGGACACCTGCCACCATAATTGCGCCAGGCTCCTTTGCCTATTTAAGCCCCCACCTTTCCTCCAGGGGCTTCGCTTCGCTTGAGGGATGACATCTTTCTTTCGCCTGAGAGCTTAGTCACTCAGCCACTCCATTGGTGCCCCTTCCAACTTCGAGCGTCCTTCGTGCCGGTCTTTGCCATCTCCGCCGGCTCTCCGCCATCTCCAGTCCCCCGATTCTCTCTAAGGGGTTCCCCCGCCGGGGCCTCCACCCCGGAGGCCAATCTCAAAAGGATGCCACGGACTTGGAAGAGTGCAAGGAGGAGAACAGCAGTCTGCGAGTTCTTCGGTTGTCAAACTGCCACTGAGGGTTCCCGTCGCTTTAAAGGGGGCTCGAGGGAGAATTCCTTCAACAACAGGGGTTTAATAATGGGGACAATCGATGAAGGTGTTCCACCTGAGAATTTTGGAGTAGCTGAACGGGATGACACCGGTCAAGGGGGCAAAGCTTTCGTCACAAGCCGTGGCGGGATCCTTGATGTCGTCGGGGCAGAGGGACCAGAAGCGGTCGGCGCCGATGGTGGGACAGTAAAACTTGTTGCAGGGATGGTGGAAGTAGCGCATGCCGACCTTGTCGGAATGCCTAGGATGGTGGTTGTCATGGAGCATCCAGTGATGGCGCACATCTCCGATGCCATCACTGCCTCCGGAGTAACTTCGGTTCTTCTTGAAACAGGTCATCGTCGCCGCTGTCGTTGCCTCTGCTGCCCCCTGAATTCTATCCCATCCTTTTTCCCCTAGGGTTGGGATTTCGGAGATGGAGCGGGACAAGGCGGGGGGAGAGAGCCGGGAGGTTTATCACACGCACTGAAAAATATGACGGGGAAGGACAGAACCGGGAAGAGAAGTCTACAGCTTGAAGTGGCCTCCGGTGTATCCCTTTCGAGCTTTGTAATAATGTATTCTTTTCTGGCCCTTCGGGTCTTGTAACGTACATCTTGCTAATCGAAAAATGAGAAGGAGATTTTGTTACCTCGTTCGCACTTTGCGTCGAATTGTTGTCTGCCGAACTTCTTTCTTTTACCATTGTTATAGTTGTATTCCCTTCTCTCTTTTTCTCTTCTTTTCTTTTTCTTTTTCTTTTTTTTTTTTTTGACATCGTCCGTAGGTTACCGGTGGTTGTCACGCCAGCTCGCCTTTCAGTTATCCTTTTCCTTCAACCTCAATGGCTCTATGATGTATATTTGATGAATAATATGAGAAGGAAATTTTCTGCTACCTCTTTCGCTCATGTGTTGAATTATCGCTTGTCGAGCTTCTTTTCGGCCTTTGCGTCGCATGGAGGTATCTGATTGTCACTGTATCGACTCATCTTCTTCACTCGTGGCTGCAGATTAATTTGGGGCCGCTTCGGTTTGGTGCCCCCCATTGGGGCTTGAGCTCGGAGGTCTGAGCTTCCGTCACCCTGAGAAAGTTGTCTTATCTAGGGCTTATATTGAAAGCTTCCTTGGAAGCTGGGTGTTGGGTACAAAATACCCACGGCCGAAGTTCTCAGCGAGATTAGCCCTTGCGAGCTCAGCCCGGACTCCTACGGGAGCCAAGCTCCGCCAACAACTTCAACCGCAAGTAAACTCCGCCCGGACTCCTACGGGAGCCGAGCTCTGCCAACAACTTCAACCGCAAGACTCCTACGGGAGCCGAGCTCCGTCCTCAACATCAGCTGCCGGTGAGCCTTGTTCGAACTCCTACGGGAGTCGAACTTCGCCTTTAACTTTAATTGCAGGAAGACTCCACCCGGACTCCTACGAGAGCCGGGCTTCATCCTCGACTCCAACGACTGTAGACAAACTTCGTTCGGACTCCTACAGGAGCCGGACTCCACCAACAACTTCAACCGCAAGTAGACTCTGCCCAGACTCCTACGGGAGCCGGGCTCCGTCCTCAACATCAGCTGCCGGTAAGCCTTGTCCGGACTCCTACGGGAGCCGGACTTCGCCTTTAACTTTAATTGCAGGAAGACTCCGCCCGGACTCCTACGGGAGCCGGGCTTCATCCTCGACTCCAACGGCTGCAGACAAACTTTGTCCGGACTCCTACGGGAGCCGGACTCCACCAACAACTTCAACCGCAAGTAGACTCCACCCGGACTCCTACGGGAGCTGGGCTCCGTCCTCAACATCAGCTGTCGGTAAGCCTTGTCCGGACTCCTACGGGAGCCGGACTTCGCCTTTAACTTTAATTACAGGAAGACTCCGCCCGGACTCCTACGAGAGCTGGGCTTCTTCCTCGACTCCAACGGCTGCAGACAAACTTCGTCCGGACTCCTACGGGAGCCGGACTCTGCCAACAACTTCAACCGCAAGTAGACTCCGCCCGGACTCCTACGAGAGCCGGGCTCCATCCTCAACATCAGCTGCCGGTAAGCCTTGTCCGGACTCCTACGGGAGCCGGACTTCGCCTTTAACTTTAATTGCAGGAAGACTCTGCCCGGACTCCTACGAGAGCCGAGCTTCATCCTCGACTCCAACGGCTGCAGACAAACTTCGTCCGGACTCCTACGGGAGCCGGACTCCGCCAACAACTTCAACCGCAAGTAGACTCCGCCCGGACTCCTACGGGAGCCGGGCTCCATCCTCAACATCAGCTGTCGGTAAGCCTTGTCCGGACTCCTACGAAAGTCGGACTTCGCCTTTAACTTTAATTGCAGGAAGACTCCGCCCGGACTACTACGGGAGCCGGGCTTCATCCTCGACTCCAACGGCTGCAGACAAACTTCATCCGGACTCCTACGGGAGACGGACTCTACCAACAACTTCAACCGCAAGTAGACTCCGCCCGGACTCCTACGGGAGCCAGGCTCCGTCCTCAACATCAGCTGCCGATAAGTCTTGTCCGGACTTCTACGGGAGTCAGACTTCGCCTTTAACTTTAATTGCAGGAAGACTCCGCCCGGACTCCTACGGGAGCCGGGCTTCATCCTCGACTCCAACGGCTGCAGACAAACTCCGTCCGGACTCCTACGGGAGCCGAGCTCCGCCAACAACTTCAACCACAAGACTCCTACGGGAGCCGGGCTCCGTCCTCAACATCAGCTGCCGGTAAGCCTTGTCCGGACTCCTACAGGAGCCAAACTTCGCCTTTAACTTTAATTGCAGGAAGACACCACCCGGACTCCTACGGGAGCCGGGCTTCATCCTCGACTCCAACAGCTGCAGACAAACTTCGTCCGGACTCCTATGGGAGCCGGACTCCGCCAACAACTTCAACCACAAGTAGACTCCGCCCGGACTCCTACGGGAGCCGGGCTCCGTCCTCAACATCAGCTGCCGGTAAGCCTTGTCCGGACTCCTACGGGAGTCGGACTTCGCCTTTAACTTTAATTGCAGGAAGACTCCACCCGGACTCCTACGGGAGCCGGGCTTCATCCTCAACTCCAACGGCTGCAGACAAACTCCGCCCGGACTCCTACGGGAGCCGAGCTCCGCCAACAACTTCAACCGCAAGACTCCTACGGGAGCCGGGCTTCATCCTCAACATCAACTGCCGGTAAGCCTTGTCCGGACTCCTACGGGAGTCGGACTTTGCCTTTAACTTTAATTGCAGGAAGACTCCGCCCGGACTCCTACGGGAGCCGGGCTTCATCCTCGACTCCAACGGCTGCAGACAAACTTCGTCCGGACTCCTACGGGAGCCAGACTCCATCAACAACTTCAACCGCAAGTAGACTCCGCCTGGACTCCTACAAGAGTCGGGCTCTGTCCTCAACATCATCTACCGGTAAGCCTTGTCCGGACTCCTTCGGGAGCCGGACTTCGCCTTTAACTTTAATTGCAGGAAGACTCCGCCCGGACTCCTACGGGAGCCGGGCTTCATCCTCAACTCCAACGGCTGCAGACAAACTTCGTCCAGACTCCTACGGGAGTTGGACTCCGCCAACAACTTCAACCACAAGTAGACTCCGCCCGGACTCCTACGGGAGCCGGGCTCCGTCCTCAACATCAGCTACCGGTAAGCCTTGTCCGGACTCCTACGGGAGCTGGACTTCGCCTTTAACTTTAATTGCAGGAAGACTCTGCCTGGACTCCTACGGGAGCCGGGCTTCATCCTCGACTCCAACGGCTGCAGACAAACTTCGTCCGGACTCCTACGAGAGCCGGACTCCGCCAACAACTTCAACCGCAAGTAGACTCTGCCCGGACTCCTACGGGAGCTGGGCTCCGTCCTCAACATCAGCTGCTGGTAAGCCTTGTCCGGACTCCTACGGGAGCCAGACTTCGCCTTTAACTTTAATTGCAGGAAGACTCTGCCCGGACTCCTACGGGAGCTGGGCTTCATCCTCGACTCCAACGACTGCAGACAGACTTCGTCCGGACACCTACGGGAGCCGGACTCCGCCAACAACTTCAACCGCAAGTAGACTCTGCCCGAACTCCTACGGGAGCCGGACTCCGTCCTCAACATCAGCTGCTGGTAAGCCTTGTCCGGACTCCTACGGGAGTCGGACTTCGCTTTTAACTTTAACTGCAAGTAGACTTCGTCCGGACTCCTACGGTAGCCAGACTCCGTCTTCTATTCCGACTGCGGGAAGACCTCGCCCAAACTCCTACGGATATCGGACCTCACTACCGACTCCAACCAAACTTTGACCGACAAATCTGGACCCCCTGGCAGGCCACAGTAATGGACAACACTGCTCCACTTCCTGCGGCGGACCCTACGCAGCTCCATTACTCCCTGACAGGCCGTATTAACGGCCACGATTCTGCTCCACTCCCTGCGGCAGATCTTGTGCGATCCCACCACTCCATGATGAGTCACGACAGCGAACGCCGCTCCACTCCCCGTAACTGACTCCACGTGGCACACCCCGGTGATAGCCACGGGTCCACTCCACTACTCTTCGCAGCAAACTCTGCCTGACCCTGGGCAGCCCACTGCCAGACGGTTACAGATGTCGCTATCAGGCTACTGCCCCCTTCGCCTATAAAAGGGGACCCCAGATACGTTATTCTATAAGCTTTCATCTTTCATCTAAAAACTCTGCTAAATTCTTCGTTCGAGCACTCCATTCTTGTTGAGGCAGAGAACTGACTTGAGCGTCGGAGGGTCTTGCCGGAGCAACCCCACCTCCGATTTAGACTTCCTTTGCAGGTCTTGACGGCGACCGCGACTTCCTCGACTCCAGCTTCTCCGGTGCGAGCGGATTTTTGCACCAACAGGATTGGCGCTAGAGGAAGGACGGTGTGTCTTCGCAGTACCCTTGTTCTTAAAGGAGCGCTCAACGGATCCACCTCCGGTCATCTTATCCGTCACCCACTCCTCCTTTCCTCATCTGATGCCTTCTTGCGAGGCCTTCGCACAACTACCTCTGGCTATGGTCGCCGACAAGGAGTGGCCGGACGATCGGCCTCTATCGGATTCCGTCAACACTATTTCGGGGGGATCCCAGCGGGAGGCAACCAACATACCAGCTGTATCCCCCAAGCGGCAAAAAATTGAAGAACCCATAACCTTTACCGAAGAAGACACCCAGGGAGTCCAATTCCCTCATAACGATGCGATCGTAGTTTCCTTGAATATAGCAAATTACGACGTCCGTCGCATTCTTGTCGACAACGAAAGTTCGGCCGACATCTTATTCTACGACGCCTTTTCAAGAATGTCCACTCTTGACGGTCATCTGAGGCCGATTTGCTCCCCCTGGTAGGGTTTACCGGTGACGCCGTTCCGACGGAAGGAATGATAGCTTTGACTGTGGCCGCGGGTCAATATTCAAAGCAATCCAGGGCTCTGGTGAATTTCTTGGTGGTGAAGGCGCCATCCACCTACAATGCAATCCTTGGCCGACCCGGCCTCAATGCCCTCCGAGCTGTCATTTCGACCTACCATTTGAAGTTGAAGTTCCCCAACAACCAGGGGATCGGAGAGGTCCGGGGAGATCAGGCCCTGGCCAGACACTGCTACAACATCGCCTTGCAAAGAAGCGATCAGGCTGACCCCTGTCCCGTCGATGGACTCGATGCTCGCGATGACCTCACCGAAGAAAGGGGCAGCCCAATCGAAGATCTGGTACCAATCCCTTTGAATGATCGGAACACGGAGCATGTGGCGTTGATTGGCTCCAACCTGGGGGAGGAGGTGCAGATGCGTCTTATTGATTTCCTCCGAAGGAATGCAGACATTTTCGCTTGGGTTCCAGCAGACATGCCAGGGATTGACACGAAAGTCATGGAGCATCATCTGGCAGTCGATCCGAAGCATCGACCGACAAAAGAAAAAATTCGGAGTCATGCCCCGGAGAGGCAGAAGGCAATAGCCGAGGAAGTGGATAAGCTTCTCAAGGTCGGATTCATTAAGGAAGTCAATTATCCTGATTGGATTTCCAATGTTGTTCTGGTCAAAAAAGCAAACAGCAAGTGGAGGATGTGCATAGACTTCAAAAAGCTGAATAAGGCTTGTCCAAAGGACAGCTACCCCCTCCCCAGAATCGACCAACTGGTGGATGCGACCTCAGGCCATGAGCTCCTCACCTTTATGGATGCATTCTCCAGCTATAATCAAATTAGAATGGCGTCTGAAGATGAAGAAAAGACAGCTTTCATCACTAATCACTGCCTTTACTGTTACAGGGTCATGCCTTTCGGCCTCAAGAATGCGGGCGCAACCTACCAACGGTTGGTGAACAAAATCTTCAAAGAACAGATAGGCCGAAACATGGAGGTCTACGTGGACGATATGCTCATAAAAAGCAAGTCTTCCAGGAATCATGTCGCCGACCTCGAGGAGACCTTTGACGCCCTCCGAAAGTATAGAATGAAGCTGAACCCAACTAAATGCGCTTTTGGAGTAACCTCAGGAAAGTTTCTGGGCTTCATGGTATCAGGGCGCGGGATTGAGGCCAATCCAGAGAAAATTCGCGCCATCCAGGAGATGATCGCCCCAAAGTCGATCAAAGAGGTTCAGCGCCTCACAGGGAGGATAGCGGCACTTAATCGCTTCATCGCAAGGTCGGCCGAATGGTGCTTGCCCTTCATTCAAACCCTCAAGCAGCCGAAGAACTTCTGTTGGACCTCTGAGTGCCAACAGACGTTCGAGGAGTTAAGAAGCTACCTTAGCTCACCCCCGCTGTTGGCAAAGCCTGAACCTGGGGAGGAACTATTTTTGTACCTAGCGGTCTCTCCCATGGCCCTCGCAGCCATCCTTGTCAAAGAAGAAGCGAAAGTATAGTGACCAGTCTACTACATTAGCCGCGTGCTGAGGGACGCCGAGATCAGGTACACCAAATTAGAAAAACTGACCTATGCCTTGTTGATTGCAGCTCGGAGGCTCCGACCCTACTTTCAAAGACACACAGTAACGCTACTCACCGATCAACCGATCAAGGCGATTTTGCATCGGGCTGACACCTCCGGAAGAATGGCAAAATGGGCGATCGAGCTCACGGAATTCGACATCAACTACAGACCTAGACCAGCAGTAAAGGCCCAAATACTGGTAGATTTCATAGTAGAGTGCACCATCCCAGAAGAGGTCGAACCTGAGCAAAGCAAAGTTGACGACCTGAAGTCTCAACCGAACTCCCCCAACGAAGAGGCCAATCCCTCCGATCGCTTTTGGATCCTCTATGTGGACGGATCTTCCAACATGTCGGGCGCAGGTGCAGGCCTGATCTTGGTCAGTCTGGAGGGAGTCATAGCGGAGTATGCTCTGCGTTTCGAGTTCCCTGCAACAAACAATGGAGCGGAATATGAAGCTTTGATCGCAGGACTAAGGATCGCCAGAGAGCTGGGAATAAGTCAGCTCCGGGTGCACAGTGACTCTCAACTGGTGGTGGGGCAAGTCAGTGGGAGTTATGAAGCGTGGGAGGACAGTATGGTCAGATACCTTGAGAAGGTAAAGGAGCTCACCCCTGCCTTCAGCAGCTTCAACATTAGATAGATTCCCAGGCTGGAGAATACCAGGGCCGATCTTCTCTCCAAGCTGGCAACATCGGCTCCGGCCGAATTGCCCAGAGGCATCCTCTTCGAAGTTCTAAAACACCCGAGTACAGAAGAATCGCGGCCCGTAATGGAGATCGACCACGAGCCCAGCTGGGTCGACCCGCTGATAACCTATCTTAAGGATGGAGTTCTCCCCCAGGATGCGAAGGAGGCTCGGAAGCTCTGAAATCAAGCCTCCCGGTACATCCTTTATGAGGGCAAATTGTACAAAAGATCATACTCCTTGCCCCTCTTGAAATGTCTCCGGCCCTCGAAAGCTGACTACGCCTTGTGGAAAGTACACGAGGGGATTTGCGAAAACCATTTGGGGGCTAGATCTTTGTCCCACAAGCTGCTCCGCCAGGGATATTACTGGCCAACGATGCATCGTGATTCGATTGAATATGTCAAAAAGTGTGATCGATGCCAGAGGTACGCCAACATCCAGAGACAGCCCACCACCGAACTCACACCCTTGAGTGCCCCATGGCCTTTTGCACAATGGGGGATGGATATCCTTGGCCCTTTTCCCATGGCATCTGGGCAAAGGAAGTTCCTCCTCGTAGCGATCGACTACTTCACCAAATGGGTTGAAGCCGAACCACTAGCAAAAATCACAGAAGCAAAAGTTCAAGATTTCGTCTGGAAATCGATCGTGTGTAGGTTCGGTCTGCCTAGAACCCTAATCACTGATAATGGACGATAATTTGCGGGAGCAAAATTTGTCGAATTCTGTGAAGATCTAAACATCTCCCACAACTTCACATCAGTAGCCCATCCCCAGGCGAACGGCGAAGCTGAGGTGACCAACAGAACCCTTTTGCAGGGGATTAAGACAAGGCTCGAAAAAGTGAAGGAAACTTGGGCGGATGAACTTTATCATGTGTTGTGGGCATATCGAACTACTCAGAGGCTACCCACGGGGGAGACCCCTTTCGCTTTAGCCTTCGGTATGGAAGCCGTCATCCCTATCGAGCTTAAACTCCCGTCAGCACGAGTCGTGGCGTTCGACGAACATCAAAGTTTGCAAGGTCTTAGAGCCAACCTCGACCTACTGGAAGAAAGATGGGAGATAGCTCAGGTTCGGATGGCAGCCTACAGACAGAAGGTTGCTCGATATTACAATGCCCAGATTAAGAACAAAGCCTTTAGAGCGGGAGATCTAGTGCTTCAATGAGCCGCTGTCTCGCAACCTCAGGATCGAGGGAAACTTGTCCCAAACTGGGAGGGACCGTATGAAGTCAAAGAAGTAGTCTGGCCCGAAACTTATTATCTTAAGGAACTCGGAGGAGCCGACCTCCCGCGACCGTGGAGCTCGAAAAACTTGTGGATGTACTACCAGTAATTTCATTTCAATTGAAAATCACATACCTATATGTCCTTGGACAATGCGAACAAACTGTATCAAAAACGAAAGGGAAACCTCATCCCGACAAGGTCGAAGGCCCAGTTCCATTTAGACCGGATGGGGGGAGAGGCCCTACAGCACCCTAATGTGCCCCCACAGCCATGTCAAGAACAGGAGGAGAACCTCGTCCTAACATGAGCAAAGTCGAAGGCCTGGTTCCATTTAGACCGGATGGGGGGAGAGGCCCTACAACGCCCATATGCGCCCTCACAGCCCTGTTAGGGACAGGAGGAGAACCTCGCCCTAACATGAGCAAAGTCGAAGGCTCGATTCCATTTAGACCGGATGGGAGGAGAGGCCCTACAGCGCCCTAATGTGCCCCCACAGCCATGTCAGGAACAGGAGGAGAACCTCATCCTGACATGAGCAAAGTCAAAGGCCCGGTTCTTTTAGACCGGATGGGGGGAGAGGCCCTACAATGCCCATATGCGCCCCCACAGCCCTGTTAGGGATAGGAGGAGAACCTCGCCCTAACTTGAGCAAAGTCGAAGGCCCGGTTCTTTTAGACCAGATGGGGGGAGAGGCCCTACAGTGCCCTAATGTGCCCCCACAGCCGTGTCAGGAACAGAAGGAGAACCTCGTCCTGACATGAGCAAAGTCAAAGACCCGGTTCTTTTAGACCGGATGGGGGAAAAGGCCTTACAGCGCCCTAACGCGCCCCCACAGCCGGGCCGAAAATGGAAAGAGAACCTCGCCCTGGTTCGAGCAAAGTGGAAGGCCCGGACTCCTACGGGAGCCGGGCTTCGTCCACGACACCAAGGAAGACTCCACCCGGACTCCTATGGGAGCCGGACTTCGTCCACGACACCAAGGAAGACTCCACCCGGACTCCTACGGGAGCCGGGCTTCATCCACGACACCAAGAAAGACTCCACCCGGACTCCTACAGGAGCCGGGCTTCATCCTCGATGCCAAGAAAGATGCCACCCGGACTCCTACGGGAGCCGGGCTCCGCCCACGACCCCAATCACAGGAGGGTTCTGTCCGGACTCCCATGGGAGCCGAACTTTGCCTTGACTTCAGCGGAGAAAATTTTCGAGCAAAAAGAAAAAAGGAAGGCAACGGACCAGGACAGCTACGGTTGGAAAACGAACAGCGGTCGAGGTACAGAAAACTCTGTCACCGCAAGGACTGGGGCTCCCATCGGGAGTCCCAGCTTTTGGGGAAGTTTTCAACACAAAATAGGACAATTTACTTAGGGTGACAGAAGCTCAGATCCTCGAATTCAAGCCCTGGGAGGGACCCCAGGCCCGAATGGCCCTAAGCGAGCCTGCAGCCATTGACGAAAAAATGACAATCGGGTATCTTTGAATGGCGTAAAAGTCGAAAAGGAGCTCGGCAAATGACAATCCTACACGAATAAAAGAGATCGTCGATGACCTTAGGATGACGTGAAAAAGAAAAGAAGAAAAGGAGGAAGAGAGAAGAAAGAAGAATAAAGAAGTTCGACAGACGACTATTCGATGCAAGATGCAGACGAGGTAACAAAATCTCCTTTTCATTTTTCAACCAACAAGGTGTACGTTACAAGACCCGGTGGGCCAAAAAAAAAATAATAAATACATCATCGATGACATCGAGAACACGATTTGGAAAGGATGCACCGAAAGCCGCTTCAAGCTACAAACTTCTCTTCCCATTTCGTGTCCAGTGCGTGTGGCGGGCCTATCGGCTTTCGCCCCGCCTTGCTTCGCCCCACCTCCGAAGTCCCAACCTCAGGGGGAAAAGGATGGGATAGATTCTCGGGGGCGGTAAGGGCAACGGCAGCGACGACGAAGACCTATTTCAAGAAGAACCGGAGTCACCCTGGGGGCAACGATGGTGCCAGAGATATGCGTCATCACTGAATACTCTGTGGTGGCCACCGTCCAGAATGCTCCGGCAAGGTCGGCATGCGCTACTTTCACCGCCCCCGCAACAAGTTTTACTGCCCACCATCGACGTCGACCGCTTCTGGTCCCTCAGCCCCGACGGCATCAAGGATCCCGTCACAGCTTGTGACGACAGCTTTGCCCTCTTGACCGATATCACCCCGCCTTGCTACTCCAAAATTCTCGGGCAGAATACCTTTACCGGCGGCCCCTGTAATTAAACCCCTGTTGTTGAAGGAATTCTTCCTTGAGCCCCCTTTAAGACGACGGGGATCCTCAGTGGCCACTTGATGATCGGAGAGCTCACCGGCCGCTGTTCTCCTCCTCGCCTTCCTCCAAGCCCTAGACATCCCTTCGAGGATGGCCTCCGGGGAGGAGGACATGACGTGGGAACCCCTTAGAGAAGAATCGAGGAGCTGAAGACGGCAAGGACCGGTGCGGAGGAAGTGGCTGAGTAGCTAGGCTCTCAGACGGAAGAAAGGTGCCGTCCTCTCGGCAGGATGAAGTCCTGAAGGAAGAGCAGGGGGTTTAAATAGCCAACGGATCTTAGCACAGTTATGGCGGCGGGCGTCCCTAGGCCAACTGGTGCGTGCCACGTGTCCCGCGTGTCCCACTCGCCGCTATAGAAAATTGACTGTTCGCAAATTTTCGTAACGCGATGCTTGGGATCACGTTTCGATAGGAGTTTCGAAAAGACTCTTCAGATCGCCCTAACCGAAAAAAGGGCTCTGGCATGCGCACATTAAATGCCAACATATCCGAGGGCGGTTATGCACAGGATTCGAGGGGATAACTTCGGCCATCTCTCTGTACTTTCTTCATTCGAAATTCAAATTCGAAAGAAGGAGGACTAGTGTTGGGTATAAAATACCCACGGCCAAAGTTCTCAGTGGGATTAGCTCTTGCGAGCTCAGCCCGGACTCCTACGGGAGCCGAGCTCCGCCAACAACTTCAACCGCAAGTAAACTCCGCCCGGACTCCTACGGGAGCCGAGCTCCGCCAACAACTTCAACCGCAAGACTCCTACAGGAGCCGGGCTCCGTCCTCAACATCAGCTGACAGTAAGCCTTGTCCGGACTCCTACGGGAGTCGGACTTCGCCTTTAACTTCAATTGCAGGAAGACTCCGCCCGGACTCCTGCGGGAGCCGGGCTTCATCCTCGACTCCAATGGCTGCAGACAAACTTCGTCCGGACACCTACGGGAGCCGAACTCTGCCAACAACTTCAACCGCAAGTAGACTCCGTCCGGACACCTACGGGAGCCAGGCATCATCCTCAACATCAGCTGCTGGTAAGCCTTGTCCGGACTCCTATGGGAGCCGGACTTCGCCTTTAACTTTAATTGCAGGAAGACTCCACCCGGACTCCTACGGGAGTCGGGCTTCATCCTCGACAAACTTCGTCCGGACTCCTACGGGAGCCGGACTCCACCAACAACTTCAACCGCAAGTAGACTCCGCCCGGACTCCTACGGGAGCCGGGCACCGTCCTCAACATCAGCTGCCGGTAAGCCTTGTCCGGACTCCTACGGGAGCCGAACTTCGCCTTTAACATTAATTGTAGGAAGACTCCGCCCGGACTCCTACGGGAGCCGGGCTTCATCCTCGACTCCAACGGCTGCAGACAAACTTCGTCCGGACTCCTACGGGAGCCGGACTCCGCCAACAACTTCAACCGCAAGTAGACTCCGCCCGGACTCCTACGGGAGCCGGGCTCCGTCCTCAACATCAGCTGCCGGTAAGCCTTGTCCGGACTCCTACGGGAGCCAGACTTTGCCTTTAACTTTAATTGCAAGAAGACTCCGCCCGGACTCCTACGGGAGCCGGGCTTCATCCTCGACTCCAACGGCTGCAGACAAACTTCGTCCGGACTCCTACGGGAGCCAGACTCCGCCAACAACTTCAACCGCAAGTAGACTCCGCCTGGACTCCTACGGGAGCCGGGCTCCGTCCTCAACATCAGCTACCGGTAAGCCTTGTCCGGACTCCTATGGGAGTCGGACTTCGCTTTTAACTTTAATTATAGGAAGACTCCGCCCGGTCTCCTACGGGAGCAGGGCTTCATCCTCGACTCCAACGGCTGCAGACAAACTTCGTCTGGACTCCTACGGGAGCCGGACTCCGCCAACAACTTCAACCGCAAGTAGACTCTGCCCGGACTCCTACGGGAGCCGGGCTCCGTCCTCAACATCAGCTGTCGGTAAGCCTTGTCCGGACTCCTACGGGAACCGAACTTCGCCTTTAATTTTAGTTGCAGGAAGACTCCGCCCGGACTCCTACGGGAGTCGCGCTTCATCCTCGACTCCAACAGCTGCAAACAAACTCCGCCCGAACTCCTACAGGAGCCGAGCTCCGCCAACAACTTCAACCG
The DNA here is from genome assembly GCF_000442705.2 of Elaeis guineensis. Classification (NCBI taxonomy): domain Eukaryota; kingdom Viridiplantae; phylum Streptophyta; class Magnoliopsida; order Arecales; family Arecaceae; genus Elaeis; species Elaeis guineensis. Next base: position 47,730,584 of record NC_025997.2, read on the forward strand.
CAAGACTCCTATGGGAGCCGGGCTCCATCCTCAACATCAGCTGCCGGTAAGCCTTGTCCGGACTCCTACAGGAGCCGGACTTCGTCTTTAACTTTAATTGGAGGAAGACTCCGCCCGGACTCCTACAAGTGCCGGGCTTCATCCTCGACTCCAACGGCTGCAGACAAACTTCGTCCGGACTCCTACGGGAGCTGGACTCCGCCAACAACTTCAACCGCAAGTAGACTCCGCCCGGACTCCTACGGGAGCCGGGCTCTGTCCTCAACATCAGCTGCCGGTAAGCCTTATCCGGACTCCTATGGGAGCCGGACTTCGCCTTTAACTTTAATTGCAGGAAGACTCCGCCCGGATTCCTACGGGAGCCTGGCTTCATCCTCGACTCCAACGGCTACAGACAAACTTCGTCCGGACACCTACGGGAGCCGGACTCCGCCAACAACTTCAACCGCAAGTAGACTCCGCCCGGACTCCTACGGGAGCCGGGCTTCATCCTCAACATCAGTTGCCGGTAAGCCTTGTCCGAACTCCTACGGGAGCCGGACATCGCCTTTAAATTTAATTGCAGGAAGACTCCGCCCGGACTCCTACGGGAGTCGGGCTTCATCCTCGACTCCAACGGCTGCAGACAAACTTCGTCCGGACTCCTACGGGAGCCGGACTCCGCCAACAACTTCAACCGCAAGTAGACTCCGCCCGGACTCCTACGGGAGCCGGGCACCGTCCTCAACATCAGCTACCGGTAAGCCTTGTCCGGACTCCTACGGGAGCCGGACTTCGCCTTTAACATTAATTGCAGGAAGACTCCGTCCGGACTCCTAAGGGGAGCCGGGCTTCATCCTCGACTCCAACTACTGCAGACAAACTTCGTCCGGACTCCTACAGGAGCCGGACTCTGCCAACAACTTCAACCGCAAGTAGACTCCGCCCGGACTCCTACGGGAGCCGGGCTCCATCCTCTACATCAGCTGTCGGTAAGCCTTGTCCGGACTCCTACGGGAGCAGGACTTCGCCTTTAACTTTAATTGCAAGAAGACTCCGCCCAGACTCCTACGGGAGTCGGGCTTCATCCTCGACTCCAACGGCTGCAGACAAACTTTGTCCGGACTCCTACGGGAGCCGGACTCCGCCAACAACTTCAACCGCAAGTAGACTCCGTCCGGACTCCTACGGGAGCCGGACTCCGTCCTCAACATCAGCTGCCGGTAAGCCTTGTCCGGACTCCTACGTGAGCCGGACTTCGCCTTTAACTTTAATTGTAGGAAGACTCCGCCCGGACTCCTACGGGAGCCGGGCTTCATCCTCGACTCCAACGGCTGCAGACAAACTTCGTCCGGACTCCTACGGGAGTCGGACTCCGCCAACAACTTCAACCGCAAGTAGACTCCGCCCGGACTCCTACGGGAGCCGGGCTCCATCCTCAACATCAGCTGTCGGTAAGCCTTGTCCGGACTCCTACGGGAGCCGGACTTCGCCTTTAACTTTAATTGCTGGAAGACTCTGTCCGGACTCCTACGGGAGTCGGGCTTCATCCTCGACTCCAACGGCTGCAAACAAACTCCACCCGAACTCCTACGGGAGCCGAGCTCCGCCAACAACTTCAACCGCAAGACTCCTATGGGAGCCGGGCTCCGTCCTCAACATCAGTTGCCGGTAAGCCTTGTCTGGACTCCTACGGGAGCCAGACTTCGTCTTTAACTTTAATTGCAGGAAGACTCCGCCCGGACTCCTACGAGAGCCGGGCTTCATCCTCGACTCCAACGGCTGCAGACAAACTTCGTCCGGACTCCTACGGGAGCTGGACTCCGCCAACAACTTCAACCGCAAGTGGACTCCGCCCGAACTCCTACGGGAGCCGGGCTCCGTTCTCAACATCAGCTGCCGGTAAGCCTTGTCCGGACTCCTACGGGAGCCGGACTTCGCCTTTAACTTTAATTGCAGGAAGACTCCGCCCGGACTCCTACGGGAGCCGGACTTCGCCTTTAACATTAATTGCAGGAAGACTCCGCCCGAACTCCTACAGGAGCTAGGCTTCATCCTCGACTCCAACGGCTGCAGACAAATTTCGTCCGAACTCCTACGGGAGCCGGACTCCGCCAACAACTTCAACCGCAAGTAGACTCCGCCCGGACTCCTACGGGAGCCGGGCTCCGTCCTTAACATCAGCTGTCGGTAAGCCTTGTTCGGACTCCTACGGGAGCCGGACTTCGCCTTTAACTTTAATTGCAAGAAGACTCCGCCCGGGCTCCTACGGGAGTCGGGCTTCATCCTCGACTCCAACGGCTGCAGACAAACTTTGTCCGGACTCCTACGGGAGCCGGACTCCGCCAACAACTTCAACCGCAAGTAGACTCCACCCGGACTCCTACGGGAGCTGGGCTCCATCCTCAACATCAGCTGCCGGTAAGCCTTGTCCGGACTCCTACGGGAGCCGGACTTCGCTTTTAACTTTAATTGCTGGAAGACTCCGCCCGGACTCCTACGGGAGCCGGGCTTCATCCTCGACTCCAACGGCTGCAGACAAACTTCGTCCGGACTCCTACGGGAGCCGGACTCCGCCAACAACTTCAACCGCAAGTAGACTCCGCCCGGACTCCTACGGGAGCCGGGCTCCATCCTCAACATCAGCTGCCGGTAAGCCTTGTCCGGACTCCTACGGGAGCCAGACTTCGCCTTTAACTTTAATTGCAGGAAGACTCTGCCCGGACTCCTACGGGAGTCGGGCTTCATCCTCGACTCCAACGGCTGCAAACAAACTCCGCCCGAACTCCTACGGGAGCCGAGCTCCACCAACAACTTCAACCGCAAGACTCCTATGGGAGCTGAGCTCCGTCCTCAACATCAGCTGTCGGTAAGCCTTGTCCGGACTCCTACGGGAGCCGGACTTCGCCTTTAACTTTAATTGCAGGAAGACTCTGCCCGGACTCCTACGAGAGTCGGGCTTCATCCTCAACTCCAACGGCTGCAGACAAACTTCGTCCGGACTCCTATGGGAGCTGGACTCCACCAACAACTTCAACCGCAAGTAGACTCCGCCCGGACTCCTACGGGAGCCGGGCTCCGTCCTCAACATCAGCTGCCGGTAAGCCATGTCCGGACTCCTACGGGAGCCGGACTTCACCTTTAACTTTAATTGCAGGAAGACTCCGCCCGGACTCCTATGGGAGCCAGGCTTCATCCTCGACTCCAACGGCTGCAGACAAACTCCGCCCGGACTCGTACGAGAGCCGAGCTCCGCCAACAACTTCAACGGCAAGACTCCTACTGGAGCCGGGCTCCATCCTCAACATCAGCTGCCAGTAAGCCTTGTCTGGACTCCTACGGGAGCCAGACTTCGCCTTTAACTTTAATTACAGGAAGACACCGCCCGGACTCCTACGGGAGCTGGGCTTCATCTTCGACTCCAACGGCTGCAGACAAACTTCGTCCGGACTCCTACGAGAGCCGGACTCCGCCAACAACTTCAACCGCAAGTAGACTCCGCCCGAACTCCTACGGTAGTCGGGATCCGTCCTCAACATCAGCTGTCGGTAAGCCTTGTCCGGACTCTTACGAGAGCCGAACTTCGCCTTTAACTTTAATTGCAGGAAGACTCCGCCCGAACTCCTACGGGAGCCGGGCTTCATCCTCGACTCCAACGGCTGCAGACAAACTTCGTCCGGACTCCTATGGGAGCCGGACTCCGCCAACAACTTCAACCGCAAGTAGACTCCGCCCGGACTCCTACGGGAGCCGGGCTCCATCCTCAACATCAGCTACCGGTTAGCCTTGTCCGGACTCCTACAGGAGTCGAACTTCGGCTTTAACTTTAATTGCAGGAAGACTCCGCCCGGACTCCTACGGGAGCCGGGCTTCATCCTTGACTCCAACGGCTGTAGACAAACTTCGTCCGGACTCCTACAAGAGCCGGACTCCGCCAACAACTTCAACCACAAGTAGACTCCGCCCGGACTCCTACGGGAGCCGGGCTCCATCCTCAACATCAGCTGTCGGTAAGCCTTGTCCAGACTCCTACGGGAGCCGGACTTCGCCTTTAACTTTAATTGCAGAAAGACTCCGCCCGGACACCTACGGGAGCCGGGCTTCGTCCTCGACTCCAACGGCTGCAGACAGACTTCGTCCAGACTCCTACGGGAGCCGGACTCCGCCAACAACTTCAACCGCAAGTAGACTCTGCCCGGACTCCTACGGGAGCCGAGCTCCGTCCTCAACATCAGCTGCCGGTAAGCTTTGTCCGAACTCCTACGGGAGCCAGACTTCGCCTTTAACTTTAACTGCAAGTAGACTTCGTCCGGACTCCTACGGAAGCCAGACTCCGTCTTCTATTCTGACTGCGGGAAGACTTCGCCCAAACTCCTACGGATACCAGACCTCGCTACCGACTCCAACTGAACTTTGACCGACAAGTCTGGACCCCCTGGCAGGCCACAGTAATGGACAACACTGCTCCACTCCCTGCGGCGGACCCTACGCAGCTCCATTACTCCCTGACAGGCCATATTAACGGCCATGATTCTGCTCCACTCCCTGCGGTGGATCCTGTGCGATCCCACCACTCCATGACGAGTCACGACAGCGAATGTCGCTCCACTCCCCGTAATTGACTCCACGTGGCACACCCCGGTGATAGCCACGGGTCCACTCCACAACTCTTCGCAGCAAACTCCGCCTGACCCTGGGCAGCCCACTGCCAGACGGTTACAGATGTCGCTATCAGGCTACTGCCCCCTCCGCCTATAAAAGGGGACCCCAGATACGTTATTCTATAAGCTTTCATCTTTCATCTAAAAACTCTGCTAAATTCTACATTCGAGCACTCCATTCTTGTTGAGGCAGAGAACTGACTTGAGCGTCGGAGGGTCTTACCGGAGCAACCCCACCTCCGGTTTAGACTTCCTTTGCAGGTCCCGGTGGCGACCGCGACTTCCTCGACTCCAGCTTCTCCGACGCGAGCGGATTTTTGCACCAACACTGGGGTTCTTGATAAGAACCCCAATCCTTGCTGAGATGGGGTTCTCTGCATCTTTGATGCTGTTTGTTTTCCATTCGTTGCTGACGTAGTCTATCGCTTTCCCTTTTAACCCCTCTCCCCTTTTTCTTTTTCGGGTGGGATTTTTCCCTCCATTCTTAGTGGAGCTGCGGGAGTCCGGCTCCTATAGGTGAGGTCGGGGCGAAGCCAGCTCCCGTGAGAGTCCGGATGGGGTCTACCTGCAATTGAAGTTAGAGGCAAAATTTGGCTCCCGTAGGAGTCCGGGCGGACCTTACCAGCGGTCGAAGTCGGGGATGAAGTCCGGCTCCTGTAGGAGTCCGGACGGAGTGTTATTGCGAAGGGGCCGCTGGGGAAGGTCCCCCTTTTTCTCATCTGGTCTTGAATGACCAGACCTTAATTGATGTCAGGATGAGGTTCTTCCCTTATTTCGGCCATAACAGGTTTCAGCTCTGGTTAGGATGAGGTTCTCCTCTATCTCTAACGTGGCTGTAGGGGCACATATGGGCGTTGCTAGGCCCTTCCCCCTATCCGGTCTAAAGAGAACCGGACCTTCGACTTTGCTTAAGTTAGGGCGAGGTTTCCCTCCTGTCCCTACTAACAGGGCTGTGGGGGTGCATATGGGCATTGCAGGGCCTCTCCCTCTATCCGATCTAAAGAGAACCGGACCTTCAACTTTGCTCAAGTTAGGGTGAGGTTCTCCTCCTGTCCCTAACAGGGCTGTGGGGGCGTATATGGGTGTTGCAGGGCCTCTCCCCCCATCCGGTCTAAAGAGAACTGGGCCTTCGACTTTGCTCAAGTTAGGACGAGGTTCTCCTCCTGTCCCTAACAGGGCTGTGGGGGCGCATATGGGCGTTAAAGGGCCTCTCCCCCCATCCGGTCTAAAGAGAATCAGGCCTTCGACTTTGCTCAAGTTAGGGTGAGGTTCTCCTACTGTCCCTAATAGGGCTGTGGGGGCGCATATGGGCATTGTAGGGCCTCTCCCCCCATCCGATCTAAAGAGAACCGGACCTTCGACTTTATCGAGATGAAGTTCCCTTCCTGCTTTCGACATAGTTTGTTTTGACTGTCCTGTCGATATAAGCTAGTGCCAAGAGGGGGGACATGTAGATATGCAACTTTTACTTAAAATAAAGTTATCGGTAATACATTCGTAAGTTTTTTGAGCTCCATGGTCTCGGGAGGTCTGCTCCCCCGAGCTCCTTGAGGTAATAAGTTTCAGGCCGGACTACTTCTTTGACCTCATACGGGCCTTCCCAGTTTGGGGCAAGCTTCCCTCGATCCTGAGGTTGCGAGACAGCGGCTTGTCGAAGCACTAGATCTCCTGCTCTAAAGGCTTTGTTCTTGACCCGAAAATTGTAATAGCGGGCGACCTTCTGTCTGTAGGCTGCCATCCAAACTTAAGCTACTTCCCACTTTTTTTCCAGCAAGTCAAGGTTGGCTTTAAGGCCTTGCGAATTTTGATGTTCGTTGAATGTCACGACTCATGCCGATGGGAGTTTAAGCTCAATTAGGATGACGGCCTCCGTTCCGAAGGCCAAAACAAAGGGGGTCTCCCCTGTGGGCAGTCTTTGGGTAGTTCGATATGCCCACAACACATGATAAAGTTCGTCTGCCCAAGTTTTCTTCGCCTTTTCAAGCCTCGTCTTGATCCCTTGCAGTAGGGTTTTGTTGGTCACTTCAACTTCGTCGTTCGCCTGAGGATGGGCTACTGATGTGAAGTTGTGGGAGATATTTAGATCTTCACAGAATTCGACGAATCTTGCTCCCATAAATTATCGCCCATTATCAGTGATTAGGGTCTTGGGCAGACCGAACCTGCATATGATTGACTTCCAGATGAAATCTTGCACTTTTGCTTTTGTGATTTTTGCTAGTGGCTCGGCTTCAACCCATTTGGTGAAATAGTCGATCGCTACAAGGAGGAACTTCCTCTGCCCCGATGCCACGGGAAAGGGTCCAAGGATGTCCATTCTCCATTGCGCAAAAGGCCATGGGGCACTCAAGGGTGTAAGCTCGGTGGCGGGCTGTCTCTGGATGTTGGCATATCTCTGGCATCGATCACACTTTCTGACGTATTCAATCGAGTCATGATGCATCGTCGGCCAGTAATATCCCTGGCGGAGCAACTTGTGGGATAAAGATCTAGCCCCCGATGGCTTCCGCAGATTCCTTCATGCACTTCCCACAAGGCGTAGTCAGCTTTCGAAGGCCGGAGATATTTTAAAAGGGACAAAGAGTATGATCTCTTGTACAACTTGCCCTCATAAAGGATGTATCAGGAGGCTTGATTTCAGAGCTTCCGAGCTTCTTTCGCATCCTGAGGGAGAACCCCGTCCCTGAGATAGGTTATCAGTGGATCGATCCAACTGGGCTCATGGTCAATTTCCATCACGGGCCGTGATTCTTCCGTACTCGGGCACTTGAGCACTTCAAAGAGAACATCTTTGGGTAATTCGGCCGGAGCTAGCATCGCCAGCTTGGAGAGAAGGTCGGCCCTGATATTTTCCAACCTCGAAATCTGCCTGATGTCAAAGCTGCTGAAGGCGGAGATGAGCTCCTTTACCTTTTCAAGATATTTAGCCATGCTGTCCTCCCGCGCTTCCTAGTTTCTGTTGACTTGTCTCACTACTAGTTGAGAGTCACTGTAGACCTAGAGCCGATCTATTCCCAGCTCTTTAGCGATCCTCAATCCTGCGATCAGAGATTCATATTCCGCTCCATTATTCATCGTGGGGAACTCGAAGTGCAGAGCGTACTCCATGATGATTCCCTCCGGACTGATCAAGATCAGGCCCGCCCCTGTGCCTGACATGTTGGAAGACCCATCCACGTAGAGGGCCCAAAAGCAATCAGAGGGATCTGCTTCTTCTTTAGGAGAGTTTGGTCGGGGCTTCAGGCCGTCAATTTTGCCTTGCTCAGGTTTGGCCTCCTCTAGGATAGTACACTCCACCATGAAATCTGCCAATATCTAGGCCTTCACTGCTGGCCTGGGTCGATAGTTGATATCAAATTCTGTGAGCTCGATCACCCATTTTGCCATCCTCCCGGAGGCATCCGCCCGATGCAGAATCACCTTGATCGGTTGGTCGGTGAGCAACGTTATGGTGTGTCCTTGAAAGTAGGGTCGGAGCCTCCGGGCTGCAATCAACAGGACGTAAGTCAGTTTTTCTAACTTAGTATACATAGTCTCGGCGTCTCTCAACGCGCGACTGACATAGTAGATTGGCCGTTGGACTTTTGCTTCTTCTTTGACAAGGACTGCCGCGAGAGCCATGGGAGAGACTGCCAGGTATAAAAATAGTTTCTCTCCAGGCTCTGGTTTCGCCAATAGTGGAGATGAGCCGAGGTAGCTCCTTAGTTCTTCGAATGCCTGTTGGCACTCAGGGGTCCAACAGAAGTTCTTCGGCTACTTGAGGGTTTGGAAGAAGGGTAAGCACCGTTCAGCCGACCTCGCGATGAAGCGATTCAGGGCCACTACTCTCCCTGTAAGGTGCTGAACCTCTTTTATCGACTTCGGGGCGGCCATCTCCTGGATGGCGTGAATTTTTTCTGGATTGGCCTCAACCCCGCACCCCGATACCATGAAGCCCAGAAACTTTCCCGAGGTCACTCTGAAAGCACACTTAGTCGGGTTCAGCTTCATTTTATATTTTCGGAGGGCGTCGAAGGTCTCCTCGAGGTCGGCGATGTGGTCCATGGAAGATTTGCTTTTTACAAGCATGTCATCCACGTAGACCTCCATGTTGCGGTCGATCTGCTCCTTGAAGATTTTGTTCACCAACCGTTGGTAGGTTGCGCCTGCATTTTTGAGGTCGAAAGGCATGACCCTGTAACAGTAAAGGCCACGGTTAGTAATGAAAGTTGTCTTTTCTTCATCTTCCGATGCCATCCTGATTTGATTATAGCCAGAGAATGCATCCATGAAGGTGAGGAGCTCATGGCCCGAGGTCGCATCCACTAGTTGATCGATTCTGGGAAGGGGGTAGCTGTCCTTTGGGCAGGCTTTATTCAGCTTTTTGAAGTCTATGCACATCCTCCACTTGCCGTTTACCTTTTTGACTAGGACAACGTTAGAAATCCAATCAGGATAATTGACTTCTCTGATGAATCCGGCTTTCAGGAGTTTGTCCACTTCCTCGGCTATCGCCTTCTGCCTCTCTGGTGCATGACCTCAAATTTTTTCTTTCGTTGGTCGATGCTTTAGGTTGACGGCCAGACGGTGCTCCATGACTTTCGTGTCAATCCCCGGCATGTCCGTTGGAATCCAGGCAAAAATGTCTGCATTCTTTCATAGAAAATCAATGAGATGCATCCATACTTCCTCCCCCAGGTTGGAGCCGATCATCGTCACATGCTCTGCGTTCCCGTCGTTCAAAGGGATCGGTACCAGATCTTCGGTTGGGCTACCCCTCTCTTCAGTGAGGTCATCGCGGGCATCCAGCCCGTCAACTGGACAGGGGTCGGACTGGTCGCTTCTTTGCAAGGCTATGTTGTAGCAGTGTCTGGCCAGGGCTTGGTCTCCTCTGACTTCTCCGATCCCCTGGTTGGTAGGGACTTTCAACTTCAAATGGTAAGTTGACACGACGGCTCGGAGAGCATTGAGGCCAGGTCGGTCGAGGATTGCATTGTAGGCTGACGGCGCCTTCACCACCAGGAAATTCACCAAAGCCCTGGTTTGCCTTGGATATCGACCTGCAGCTACAGTCAAAGTTACCACTCCCTCCACCGGGACAGCATCGTCGGTAAACCCTACTAGAGGGGAGCTAATCGGCCTCAAATGGCCGTCAAGGGTGGACATTCTTGAGAAGGCATCGTAGAACAAGATGTCGGCCGAACTTCCATTGTCGACAAGAATGCGGTGGACGTTGTAATTTGCTATATTCAAGAAAACTACAACCGCATCGTTATGAGGGAATTGAACTCCCTGAGCATCTTCTTCAGTAAAGGTTATGGGCTCCTCAATCTTTTGTCGCTTGGAGGGTACGACCAATACGTTGGTCGCTTCCCATCGGGATTCTCCCGAGATGGTGTTGGCAAAATCTGTCGGAGGCCGATTGTCCGACCGCTCCACGTCGGCCACCGTTGCTGGAAGATGCGGGGCCTTAGAAACTGGAGGCGAGGTTGGAGCCTGAGATCTGGTCGCGGAGGCCATGGGTCGTCGCGTGGACGCCTTGCGGGGAGGCATCGGGCAAAGACCAAATGGAGGGAGGAGGAGAGGACGTCGGAAAAGATGCCCGGGGGCGGTCCCGCTGAGCGCTCCTTTAAGAACAAGGGTACCGTGAAGGTTCGGCCCTTCCTCTAGCGCCAATTCTGTTGGTGCAAAAATCTGCCTGCGCCAGAGAAGCTGGAGTTGTGGGGGTCACGATCGCCGCCCGGACCTGCAAAAGAAGTCTAAATCAGAGGTGGGGTTGCTCCGGCAAGACCCTCCGACGCTCAAGTCAGTTCTCTGCCTTAACAAGAATGGAGTGCTCAAACAGAGATTTTAGCAGAGTTTTGGGATAGAAAATAGAGCTTAGAGAATAACGTATCTGGGGTCCCCCTTTTATAGGCGAAGGGGGCAACAGACCGATAGCGATGCCTGTAACCATCTGGCAGTGGGCTGCCCAGGAGTTTGTTGCGAAGAGTAGTGGAGTGGACCCGTGGCTATCACCGGGGCGTGCCACATGGAGTCTGCCACGAGGAGCGGAGTGGCGTCCGTTGTCGTGACTTGCCAGAGAATGGAAGAATCGTGCGGTATCCATCGCAGGAAGTGGAGCAGGATCATGGCCATTATTATGGCCTGCCAGGAAGTTATGAAGCCGCATGGAATCCGTTGCGGGAAGCGGAGCAGTGCTGTGGCCGTTACTGCGGCTTGTCAGGGAGTGATGGAGCCGCGTGGAATCCATTGCAGGAAGCGGAGCAGTGCTGTGGCCGTTACTGTGGCCTGCCAAGGGGTCCAGGCCTATCGACCGGAGTTCGGCTGGGGTGTCTGACGGAGAGAGGTGGCTAGCCACCCATCTGAGAGGAGCTCGGAGTCCGACTCTCGTGGGAGTTCGAATGGAGTCTTCCTTCAGTCAAAGTCGGGGGTGAAGTCTGGCTCCCGTAGGAGTCCGGGCGGGGTCTTCCCGTAGCCAGAGTTGGAGACGAGGTCTGGCTCTCGTAGGAGTCTGGGCGAAGTCTTCCTGCAATTAAAGTCAGGGATGAAGTCCGGCTCCCTTAGGAGTCCGGATGAAGTTTACCAGCAATCAGGGGCGAGAGCGGAGCCCGGCTCCCGTAGGAGTCTGGGTGGAGCCTTTCTGCAGTCGAGGTCAGGGACGAGATTCGGCTCCCGTAGGAGTCCGAGCTGGGTCTACCTGCAATCAAAGTCAGGGATGAAGCCCGGCTCCCTTAGGAGTCCGGACGAAGTTTACCAGCAATCGAGAGCGAGGGCGGAGTCTGGCTCCCGTAGGAGTCCGGGCGAAGCCTTTTCGCAGTCGAGGTCAGGGACGAGATTCGGCTCCCGTAGGAGCTCGGGCTGAGTCTTCCTGCAATCAAAGTCAAGGATGGAGTCTGGCTCCCTTAGGAGTCCGGACGAAGTTTACCTACAATCGGGGTCGAGGATGGAGCCCGGCTCCCGTAGGAGTCTGGGCAAAGCCTTTTCGTGGTCGAGGTCGGGGATGAGATCTGGCTCTCGTAGGAGTCTGGGTGAAGCCCTTCCGCAGTCGAGGTCGGGGATGAGATCCGGCTCCCGTAGGAGTCCGGGGTAGTTCGGACTGGAGTCGAACCTGGCCGAAAGAAGTCTGGAAGGGATTCGGGGAGCAACTGATAGTCATAGAATGTCGGCTGGCGGTGGAGCTTAGTGAGTGCTTGAGGCGGTTTAATAGATAACTGGGGGAACTCATGTCGAAGGAGCTCGGATGGTGTAGTGGGACTTCATCCGTCGGGGGAATTCAGTCAGCACTGTGGGAATCCGACTGTTGGAGAAGTGCGGAGAGATACCATCTACGGTCGAAGGCCAGAGGAGTCCTGGGAGGGTCAATCTTGTTAAGAACTTCGACTGAGGGTATTTTATTCCCAACACATAGATTAGAGTCCTTCACAAGTTGGACTCTTGGTTAGGCACATGGATCAAATTGGTAGGATTTCAAACTTCAACTAATTTTTACGATTAAATCAGAAGGTGTTTTAGCCTTAGAAGGATTCTTTGTGCTAAAAATTAACTCAAGAATCTTTAAGAATTTTTTTCTCATCATGAAACATTGGATAAACTTAAGGAAGGGGCATCCCATCCCATGGGATGCAAATCTGTTTCTGTGCACAAAGACTGTACCCCACGCACAAGAAAAATTATTGATGCATGGGCACCTAGTTAAATGGTGTCAAAATCTTGATATATGTAGCCAAGGGCTGACCTAATTTAAACCTAAAATTTATTTAAATTAATTTAAATTTAATTAGCTCAATCTGAAATCAATTTCGAATCCGATTCAAAATAAGGAGCTAGAATTTGCAACATGTGCTAGCATGTCTACTTTGCAAATATGATCTAATCCAACTAAACCTCTGATTAATTTTCTTTGTGTGTAACCCATTGGGTTCTACATCTAGCCAACAATGGATCTAAGTGTAAGTCGATCTGATTTGATTAGAATTTAATCTAACCGATCTAGATCCAATCGAGCTAATCCAATTTCAGCAATTAGAACTCTTTCTAATTGATGATCGAATTAAACTCTTTAATTCAATTAAACCTATAAGATAAGATTGACATCTAGTAATATATCATGTCTATCTAAAAGATATAAAATTTTGATTGAAATATCAAAAATATTCTTCAGTAGAAAATTACCATGCAATTCGATCCTGCGATCTCCTTGCATCTCGAATATGATTTTGGATATGGAATGATGTTAAATCTAATATCATATTCATATTTCTCTCAATCTTAAATGATAATTTAATTTATAAAATATTAGAAACTCTTTCTAATTTTTATTCTGCTTTGATCAAAGGCTTCCTGAATCATCAATCGATCAGAGCAAATAGGATGTGATCTCCTCTTACTAGGAGTGATAGATTCTATGTTGACCTACTGACAACCTCCACACACATTCTACCATATGTGTATATGATTAAGTCATGAATGAGTATGAATCAAAATATGAATTCATGTATATAAGGTTCTATGGTAGTCTTAGGTCAAAGGATTATATGCACAACTCCTATAAGAAAACATCTTTTGATGGATAAGTAGATTACATAAGATGTTTCTTAAGTTGGATCAATTCAGTGAACTTATTCTCTAATGAGCATCCATTTTTTTGTATAAATATCTTACACAAGTAGCTTTGAGATCAGCCACCCTCTATATCGAGCATATATAGAAAGTACTAGTCTATCCGAAATATTGATTTCCTACTCAATGCTCCTATGATTAGGAATATTCTAAATTAAAATTTTTAAGATTTTAGGTCTCATAGGTATGATCTCATCATAATCCTAAACTCATTATCCTAATTTATGGAGTTCATCATAATCATTACAAAAGTAAGATGCAGCATATGATGAAAAATATCTTTTATTTATAAAATATCAATATATGAGTCTAGAAGATTACAAGAAAAACCCATCAAAATATAAATTTTGATTAACTTATAGGATATATTCCTTTCATGCAGAGGACTTCTTCCACACTTGAAACACTTCCAAGTTGGATAAGAACCAAATTAAATTGGACCCAATCCCATTAGGTCAACGATAACTGATCTAGTTTAGCTCAAACGCTTTGAACTGAACCTATTTAGGAACTTGGATTAATACAATATGCTAGCATATCAAATTAGCCCTTAAGATTTAGATTAAATCCTAATTAAATTAGATCAAGATTAAATTTTAAAGTATGTGACCCATTAGATTTCAAATCTAGCCATTAGTGGATATGGACTCCTGATGTAACCCTAATCCAATTAGATTAGGTCAGCTTAAGAGTCCCGATCAACTAGGACTCTTTCTAATTAATTCTTGAATTAAACTCTTTTAATTAAGATGAGTCTATAAGTTAAGATTGATGTCTAGCAATTTATCATGACTATCCAAAAGATTTAAAATTTTGATAGAAAATTATCAAAATATCCTTCAGTGGTAAGTTACCGTGTAATTCAATCCTTCAGTCAAACAACATCTTAGATGAGCTGTGGGCATAAAAATATATCAAATCTAATTGCTTATCTATATGTATCTCAATTAGAAGGTGATGATTCAGTTGATGATACATTAAAAATCTCTTTCTAATTATCATCCTGTTTTGGCCAAAGACTTCTAGAATCACCGACCTATGAGATCACATAGGATGTTCACTCCCTTTATTAGGAGTAACTGATCCCTTATTGATCACTCATAATCTCTATACACACTTCACCATATCCAGAACATCCCATACAAGGATCAGAGAACCAAGTTAGGAAGTGAACTAAAATATGGATTCATGTACATAAGGTACTATGACAATCTCAAGTCAAAGGATCACTTACACAACTCTCACTAGAGAACTATTAGCTGACATGTAAATAAGACTCCATCAGATGTTCTCTTGTAAGTCTATTCAGTGAACTCATTCTCTAATGAGCATCTATATCTTTGTATTAGTGTCACCACACAAGTGGTTGTGAGATCAACCATCCTCATCTCTGAGCATACATAGGACATGCCGGTCTTACCGGTATCATTGATCTCTGACTTAATAAATCAATAACTAAAAATATTTTAGATCATTACTATCAAGGATTTAGGTCTCACTGGGGTGATCTCATCATGATCCTAAAACCATTGTCTAGACCTATGGGGTTCATTATAATCTTAAAAGTAAAGATGCAGCATATAATGAATCGATAATGCCTATTTTATTAAATATTAATGTCAATTATATGAGTTTGAAAAATAAATTATATAAAATATTCTATCATATCTTATATGCGATTGGCTTGTAGGGCATTATTCTTTCACTGGATTGATATGCCTTCGTAAGGCCACCAAGGGAAGGAAGAGAGACATCAGGTGTGATGCCTCACATCAGCAAGGGGATGCCCAAAGGAGGGCCCATGCCAAAGAGGAGAAGGGGGCGGCAAGGAGGAGATCCTTTGGCCAAAGGTATGCCCAAAGGAGGGTCCATGCCCAAAGGAGGGCCCATGCCAAATAGGTAGAGATCCTCTTTATTTATAGATGATTTCTATGACCCAATAAGTATAGAATTTCTAATTCAAACACGCTTTAAATCAGTCCATAACTTATCAAAGAAGAACTCCTACATGAAAAAGGATTGGCACCTTATACGGCACTTACTTTACACCCACACCCACACCCATATGGGATAGCCCACAACCAGCACCATACCAGATGCTAGTCAACCAAGGAGTGAGAGAGTCCTAGTGGAAATAAGACTCCAAGGATCTTATCAAAAATGACTTAAATTGAATTCGATTCAAAACTGATTCGAAATAATTTTGAAAGACTGTCAATCATAAACTGTTTAGGACTTTAGGATCAAGTTTAACTTAAAATTTTCAATCCAATTAAGTCTGATTAATTCAAATCTAATCTAAAATTAATTAATACTTTAATCCAATCTCTTATAAACTTCTTGAATTATAGATCAAAAACTGTTCATCTCTGGGATTGAATTTAAACCTCATATGTAGTGCTAGTTAGACATAGTCAACTCTTCAATCTCATTTTACCCATAATTTAATTCTCAATCAAGATAGCTTAAATATTTAATCAAATCAAGTACTTTCAAATTAGACATATAAACATAGGCCAATACTTTTCTACATTATCTGACTTGTGTACGTGACTCCATAGGTTCAAACACTAAGTTGGTAGCACGAAAATCGATTTCTGTACTAATTGAAGCGACCATCTAGCAATGATTTTCAACATCTGGATAGGTCAAATTATCACAAAAAAATATTCTAAAATCTATGCATATGGTTACCGCATAATTCATCCCTTTGATCCTGAATACTTTAGAATGATCTCAGGTTAACTGTCAATCTAAAGTATTTCATCCATATTGTATTTCAATCTTTCAAATCCATCTCATAGATTATCCTGATTAAGATTTTATTAAATTAAAATATAATGATACATCAGCTCCTATAATTCAGAGGGGTCAATTCCATCTTGATCCACACATAGATTTTGTAAGTACTTTACTATACCCAATAGCCTTCCATCACTACATTAGAAATCTAGATAATCTGGCACCAAAGCATAGTGAGTTGCTTGCAAGTCACTATAGTGATCTTAGGTCTAAGGGATACTTACACCCATATACTTCGCGAGCAGCTCTTGACAGCAGAATGCTCAGTAGGTGAGTCACCTGTTCAATTACGATGTGCTCCTATATCTCACCTGTATGCCACACCAGTATCACCACACTCTTTGGTTAAGAGGACAACCAATCTATATGGCACACAATGACCTCCACTCGATAAACATCATCATCCTGTAATGACGTATCATTTGATCATGAACATGTTTAAGAACTATATGATAAATCTTTTCTTTTTCATTCACTAACATAGTTCTAAGGACTTCATTACAATACAAGAGTTCTACAAGGAAGATGCAACTTTATGATGAATAATGCCAAAGTAACTTTTATTTATCAATCAATAATTCATATATAGAAGGAACTCAATTGTCATATGATTAATTTTCGAACATATTTTCCAACATATCGATCTTAGTAGATAAGTAGTCTTACGAGATTTAAGAAGCTGGTCCTCAAGTCTATGGCCACAGCAAAGTGATTGATGGAAAAAAGTTTTCATTGATATCAAGATTTAGACTTAATCTAATTAAATCTTTCATATGATGGATGTTGGGGTTTGATGAGTTTTCATAACATCCATCTTATCAAGACTTACGATAGAGGAATTGAATCACACGATAACTACATCTAGGGGTTCTAATCATTCTAGTCTATTAGGTTGCCACTACATGTTGCTAGATATCACTAGTAGATTATATGAGCTCACTTGGATCGTTCAGGATTGATGATCCTTGATAGGTGAGAGTTGAAAATATTCCAACCCATTGAAAGATATTTTGATGATACTATAATAGAGGTTATGGTATATCTCACTATTGAATAGAACAGAACCTATCGCATCATACACAAAATGGGTTTCATCAGGTCAAACAGTTAGATCATGATCAAATTATCAATATGGTTGATAATTTGGATCAATTTGTAAAAGTTACAAATGTTGGATCAGCTAATAGTTAGCAAGGAGGACCTAATTATAATTGTTACAATCCAATTTGATAAGATCAAGTTGGAGATCAAGTCTTAAATAATTAAATTAGATTTAATTTATTTAGACTTGCCTTAATTGAGTCTTATTAGGTATTTGGATTTTAGATTTGAGTTCTAATTGGATTGGGCTGAGTCTAGAATGAATAGGGTTCGAATCGGATTCAAATTGAGCCCAGATTGAGCCAAATTGGATAAACATGTAAGAGTCTCAGGTTTATTAGGACTCTTTGAGTCTCCTGTAGATATCCGTAGAGGTTGGACATATGTGTGACTTTCAACGAAATCTACAGACATCCTCAGATCTAGATCTAAAGAAAGATTTTATGATTCAGGTAGGTGATCTGATCATCAGATTATTTTATTTACTAAATCAGATGCTTGCTCTCTTATTTTTCTTCATATGAACTAGATCTGTAGGTGTTAGATTAGATGTATGCATGTGTAGATTAAAAGTAGTTTTAATCTAACTTTCGCTGCATGTTCAAAATAGTTTGAAAAAATTTTGCTTGCATGATACCTCAAAACCCAACAAAAGGTCAGTGGGAGTGCTGTCACATCTTCATACTATACATAGATGGCATCCTCTTTATTGAGAATAACACTCCTATACTGACCTCGGCCAAAAAGTGGTTGTCCATAAAATTCTTCATGAAAGATCTAGGAGAGGCATCCTATATTCTGGGAATAAAGGTCTATAGATATAGATCTAAAAAGATACTTGGTCTTTCATAGAAAATATACATAGAGAGAGTAATGAAGGGGTTCAACATGGAAAACTCTAAAAGGAGACTCCTACCCCTTAGGTATGGTATCAATCTTTTCAAGAAAATATATCCAAACACATCTGAGGATATTCAATGTATGAGCAGGATCCCTTATGCTTCGACTATAGGGAGCCTTATATATATCAAGTTTTATACTTGACCTAATATTGTCCTTGCTGTGAGTGTCACAAGTAGGTATTAGTCAAATCCAGATGAAGAGTACTGAATAGCTATGAAGAATATTCTTAAATACTTGAGAAGAACTAATGATTTATTCTTGATCTTTGGGGGGATCTAAGTTGCGGATTGAAGGATACACTGATTTAGACTTATGTTTGATCCTAATGATAGAAGATCTACATCAAGGTGTGTGTTCATATGCAATGGTGGTGCTACTAGTTGAAAGAGTTTCAAGTAACTTATTATTATGGATTTGATAATGGAAGCTGAGTATATCACTACCTCGGATGCTGCAAAGAAAATCTTCTGGTATAAAAAATTTATCATGGAACTTGGTATTGTTGGAATTTGAGATTTAGGGCATGCATATGTGTTTCAAAACTTTTTTTTCTAGACACTACAGTAGAATACAAGATTAAAATATTTTTAATCTAAATTATGTATGCATAAAAATATAAAACCATAAGGATTTAGTTCATATACTGAAATTGACATATGCTGAAATTCAGATTGTGATCAAATCGCATACCTGTTTCGCAATTCTTTTCTTCAAATCTGGATCTAAAAGAGAAGATATTTTTTTCTAGCCATACAAATATTCAATCTCTATGGATATCCAATCAAAATCAGTCTGGCATAGCTCTCTTCAAGTTGAATTTTTTTTTCAAAAAAATTTAGCTTGCTGAATTTGAATGAAGCATGGATCGCGATCAATATTTGATCTCTTTCCTTGATCTTCTTCTTCTCTTTTTCTTTTTCCTTTCTCCCTTTCTTTATGCTACTACCAAGGATCAAGAACCAGCAACAAGTGGATGCCCAACAACCTTTGGGCATGATGAAGAAAGGACGTGTTGGGAATTATATTCTAAAATCAATCATGTGATGATTGAGTTTATCCTTGTATATAAATTATTTATTATTGAATAAAAATTATTCTGATATTTTTCATCATAAAATTACATCTTTCTTGAACTCTTGTATTGTGATGAAGTCTTTAGAACTATGCTAGTATGCAATAAAGAGAGGATTTATCGTATAGTTTCTAAATATGTTCGTGACCCAATGATATGTCATTACAGGACGATGATATTTATCGAGTGGAGATCATTGTGTGCCATATAGATTGGTTATCCTTTTAACCAAGGAGTGTGGTGACACTGGTATAGCATACAGGTGATATGTAGGGAAACATCATCACTGAATAAGTGACTCACCTGCTGAGTATTCTGCTATCAAGAGCTGCTCGTGAAACACATGGATATAAGTATCCTTCAAACTTGAGATCACCATAGTGACTTACAAGTAACTCACTATGCTTTGATGTCAGACTATCTAGATTTCTAATATAGTGACGGAAGGCTATTAGATATAGTCAAGTACTTGCGAAGTCTGTGTGTGGATCAAGATGGGATTGACCCCTCCAGACTATTGGAGTTGATGCATCATTGTATTTTAATTTAACAAAATCTTAGCTAGGGTAATCCATGAGATAGATTTGAAAGATTGAAATACAATGTGGATGAAGTAATCTCGATTGACATTTAACTTGAGACCATCCTAGAGCATTCAGAGTCAAAAAGATGAATTATGCGATAACCATGTGTATGAATTTTAAAATATTCTTTTATGATAATTCAACCTACCTAGATGTCAGAAACTATTACTAGATGATGTCTCGATTAGTGCAGAAATTGATTTCTGTGCTACTGGCTTAGTATTTGAACCTATGGAGTCATGCACATAAGTCAGACAAAGTAGGAAAGAATTGATCAATGTTTATATGTCCAATTTAGAAGTACTTGACTTGATTAAATATATAAGTTAACTTGATTAAGAATTAAGTTATAGATGAAATGGGATTGAAGAGTTGAATATGTCTAGCTAGCACTACACATGAGGTTCAGGTTCGATCCCGGAGATGAATAGTTTATGATCTATGATCCATGGAGCATATGAAAGATTGAATTTAAATTATTGATTAATTTTAGATTAGATCTAAATTTATTAGTCCTAATTGGATCCAAAAATCCAAGTTAGACTTGATACAAAAGTCTTAAAAAATTTAGGATTGACAGTCTTTCGAAATTATTTTGAATCAGCTTCGAATTAGATTCAAATCGGATCTGTTTTGATAAGATATGAGTTTTCCCACATGCATTAAGATTTTCCTCTCATGTAGGATGACCAAAACTTGGTTTGGTGCTCATTTAGGGTGTCCCAAGTGGATGTAGGAGTGGATGCAAAGTGGATGTCAAAAGTGAGGACAATTCTATCTCATGTAGGAATCTTTCTTTCATGAGTATTGGACTAATTTAAATCAGATTTGAGTTAGGAGTCTTACACTCATTGGGTCATGAGAATCATCTATAAATAAAGAGGGTCTCTACTTATGGATGCATAGCAAACAAATCAGATTGAGAGAAGAGAGAAAGAGAGAGAGAGGTGTGTGAAGAGAGAGGTCCTTCATCTTCTCCCACATCTCTCCCTTTGTTGTCGCCTCCTCTCCTTAGGCATGAATTCTTCTTGGGTGTCCCATCTGTTGGTGTGAGGTGTCACACCAGCATATCTCCTTCCTTATTTGGTAGGCTTGCAAAGGCAATTGGATTGGAGTTCATCCTGTTTTCCTGCGGCATCTGACGTGTATGCGAAGTAGAGGGTCTGTACATCCAGGCCTTCATGAAGATTTGTATCAGATAATTTGAGATTTGATCTTTGATTCTACTATAATTTGGATAAAGATTTGATCTTTAATCATGTAAAAGAATAAAAAAATTTTGGATGCAATCTGGGCCTTCAGAGGGGAAACTATTTTTCTTCCCTTCAATTGGTATCAGAGCAAGCTTGAAATATATACATGCATGATAGAATTTTTAAGATTAATTACATAAGATATAATAATTTTTTTTTTTTAAATATTAAATTTGATTTGAATCTATTTATATAAATTTTTTGATCTGATTTTGATTAGATTAGAGGTGCCTAATTAGTGGTTGATTGAGGTTGTTATAAGTCTATTATAACAGAATTCTGCTGTTGCTGAATTTTTGATGAAATAATAATATAAATTAAAATCTATTTTAAATTTATTTTAATAAAATTTTAATATTATTAATTTTTTTATGAAGTAGAGTTTATTTTAGATCTGAATTAGATCTATTTTGATGGATATTGAGATCTAAATCATATCGAAATTCAGTACTGCACGAAAATAGATTTTATCAGAAATTTATTCTTTAGGCATTCATATTTGCATCTAATTAATTTTTTATATGATATCAAATCTAAAATTAATATTTTATAATCAGTATAAGATATATTTTAGATCTGATATAATGTATATGATACATTAAATCTAATTAGATTAGATGAAAAATATAATTGATAAGATCATGGATACGTTCATGACATAAAATAGTTTTGTCAATAATTACATATTGATGTAATTATATATAAAATTAGATTTTACATCTTAGTAGCCTAGTACTTGGATTGATGAGATCACCAGACTATCTGGTCATAAGAGATTGAAGAGATTAATCTTTCTTTTACCTATTCGATGGGTTCTCTTATGATGTGTAGGGGTGTCATTACGATCCGATTTCATAAAAAAAAATGAATAAATTTTTATGTATTATTTTGATCATAAATATATTTAGATTAGATCTAAAATGATTTATAATTCATTACAATAGAATAAAATTTAGATATAAATTTATTTTACATCTGAATTGCATGTTACATTTGATGTAATCGGTATAGATCTAAAAGTTGTCATGATACATGAGATATATGTATGAAGTTTAGACCATACCTATATATATTTAATTATTAAACATATTATAAAAATTTATTTTTATGTATTAAAATATATGATATGCTTCACTTGAAACTCTTGTAGAATAGTTCTACAAACTGAAATACATGTTTCACACACTTAATTATGAATTAAGTTTTGAATGATCTAGATTTAAGAATTGAAGATCATTAAGACACCACATAAAATGATGGGCAAAGGATTAGCATGAATCAAGTCCTTCTAATGGGTTAGACCTAAGGTTAGAAATACATATGGACCATGTAAAGAAATTGATTAAATCTAATCAAGTGTTGAATTAAATCAGGTCCGTATTCCTCTAAATCAATCTCAATAGTTGTAGTTTGATCAAGTCCATATGTTTGATCTTAATAGATGGACCATGATCATAGCTCCATGGTTGACCTCGAATCTTCTGGTGAGCCAATCAAAACTAATTAACCAGCTGGTGTCTAAGGTAAGTTTGGCAAATTTGATCAAGTGGTTTTTAATTAGGAGCTATTCGCCTAAATGCGTCTATGGTAAGTTAAGGGCATATCCCTCCCACTGATCTCACTTACCTGACCAACATAATAGATTATATTTTGATTAGGTCACTAGTCGATTCGTGCAGACCCATACCATTAAGGTGATTTAGTGTGACTGATTTAGGTGTCTTTAGACCAGCTTATGTCTAATCCTTTACATGACTTAGTGAAGTCAATGGGAGGATTTTCAGCTTACGAGTCGACTTCTTCTTTTATTCTTAGATCAATGAAATCAAATTTTTTAAATTATTAGGTCCATAAAGTGATAAAGTTATAAGATAACTTAGTCATTATCTCCCATTAAGGTGCGTGATAATAAGTCTAATATTCCAAATAAGCATTGGAGGCGCCACACGCCTGGTGTCTATTACATATTGGAATTGTCATTCATCATATGACCATCATGATATATCTTCAGATCAATACTCAGGTTAGTCGAGCTACACTCGGGCCTGGATATCCATTTGTTAGATGCACTTGGTGTATCATGTTAATGGTTGGACCTAATCAGGATTTTCAGTGGAGGCACCACACGCCTGCTGAAGGGATACCTGGGGCAAAATAAATTGCTAGAAGTTATGAACCTAATCAAAACAAACTGCATCCATGAAGTTATAAACCTCATGGATGCACTAAGGATGGCCGAGCCACACTCAGACCTGAATGCAGTCTATGTGGATTCTAGTACCCACTAAAAAATTAGTGTAATTCCTCGAGTTGGAGGTAGAGGCTATCAATTTGTAAAAATAGTGGGGGGACCTTTAGACTAAAGTCCATGTCTTTAGGATCAAAATAATTTATATACTAATAGGGTAATAATTTTTCTTTCAGTTATGGCCAACACACTATCCCTCCGTACATTGTTGGATAGCGACAGGCTCACCGAACCCAACTTCAATAGCTGGTATCAAAAGTTGAAGATCGTCTTGGAGCATGAGAGAATTTGTACGTCCCTACAGATCAGGCACTTGAAGAACCTACAATCAACGCTCCTCATGCTGCAAGAGATAATTAAAGTGGTTTAATGACCGCACGATTGTGCATTGCATGGTGAGGGCAGCTATGAACGATGAATTTAGTCGTAAGTTCGAGGATGCACTACCAGAGGAGATCATTCAAATATTGAATGAGTCTTTTGGCACCCCTGAGGATGCGAAGAGACACAAAACCTCCTGCACAGTATTCAGTACCCATATACGAGAGGGGACTTTAGTCGCTGATCATGTATTGTATATGATTGAGCAAATTGAATGCCTTAGCAAACTTGACTTTTCATTGTATGAATAGTTAGGCAAGGATGCTATCCTCAATTCGCTATTAAAATTCTACCTACCTTTTCTCAGTCATTATAGAATGATGAAGCCTGTGGTAAACTACCATAGTTTGCTTGGGTTACTGCAGACTTTTCAGAAGGTTCACCAGCTCTAGAATGAGCTAGTGAATTTAGTGGGAGGTTCATTTGCAGAGCGTCGATCCTCTAGGAGAGGAAAGAAGAAAAAAGTGTTGAAATCCCATGCCGCTGATCCTAAGCAGAGCAAATTATCAAAAGTTGACAAGAACCAGACAGAATACTTCTTCTACAAGAAGCTGGGTCATTAGAAAATAAATTATTCTACTTACATAGCCACCCTTGACCCAAACAGGCCTAAACAAGAGGAGGAAGCAAGCGGTTGCTTCATAAGATACTTATATGATAACACCTTGTAATTTTTCTATTTGTGATACTACTACCTGAGTATTGGATATCGAAAGTCCTATTAATATATACAATTCATTGCAGGGACTGCAGATAAGTAGGAAGTTTCGAGAGGGCAAGCGATTCCTTAACATTGGAGATGGAAGTCTTGTTTCAATTTTGGCCTTAGAAACTTTGTAGCTTATCTTCGAGTCTAGTAGTATCATGTTAAATGATTGTCATTATTGTCTCTCTTTTTTGATGAATGTCATCTTTGTAGGTCTTTTGGCCAAACTTGATTACAAGTTTATAATAAAGGATGATTTTTGTAATATCATTGAGAATGATACTACAATTATGCATGGACAATTGAAACATGATAAATACATAATATCATGGCTTGTTAGTATAATGTACACATCCAATAAATGCCCTAAGTTAGATAATGTCAGTGAATCCTACCTTTGGCATTGTAGGCTTAGTCATGTGAACAAGAATAGGATTGATAGGTTGATCAAGGAACGTATCTTGGAGATAGATGATTATGAATCATTGCCTACCTATGAGTCCTGTCTATTCGATAAGATGACTAAGTCACCTTTTAAGGAAAAAAGTGAAAGAGCCAGTGATGTACTAGGTCTAATACATACTGATATATGCGGGCCTATGAACATAAGTGTCAGAGGAGGATACTACTACTCATTACGTTTACAGACGACCTATTGAGGTATGGGTATGTCTATCTTATGAAGTATAAGTCAGAATCATTTGAAATGTTCAAATGATTTCATACTAAAATAGTTAAACAAACTGAGAAGAGTATTAAAATCTTTCTGTCAGACTGAGGAGATGAATACCTCACCAGTGAGTTCCTGACATATTTGAAAGAGAATGGAATTCTCTCACAGTGGACTCCTCTTGAAAAACCATAACATAATGGGGTGTCGAAGAGACAAAATTAAACCTTGTTAGACATGGTCCGATCCATGATGAGCTTTATGAGTCTGCCAATCTCTTTTTGGAGATATGCTCTAAAAACTGCCTACTACATTCTAAATAAAGTGCCCAGCAAGTCTGTCGATAAAATTTTATATGAGATATGGACTGGACGTAAGCCAGTGCTCTCATACCTTAGGGTCTGGAGTTGTCCAACTTATGTCAAATGTTTAAAGATAGATAAGCTTGGACCGAAGTCTGTCAAATGTTTATTTGTAGGATACCCAAAAAAAATTAAAAGGTACTACTTCTACCTCACTGCAGAACAAAAGGTGTTTGTCAGCAGTCGGACAGTCTTTTTAAAAAAAGAGTTCCTTGGTGAAAGAGCTAATACTTGTAAAATTAAACTTGATGAAGTTCATGAGGTGGAAGAACCAATACATACAGAATTGGATTTGATTGATGAATCAAATTTGGAGCTAGTAGAAGCATCATTAAGGAGATCCGATAGAGTACCATATCAGCTGGACAGATAATATGATTTTCTGATCCAAGATAGTGATCCCATCGAACTTGATGAGAACGATGAGGATCTGATCACCTATATGGAGGCTATGCAAAGGTCTGACTCCCAAAAATGGCTTGACGTCATAAAATTTGAGATGGAGTCCATAGAGATCAATGGTGTATGGACACTAGTTGATCCACCTGAAGGAATAAAATCCATAGGGTATAAATAGATTTTTAAGAGAAAAAAAGGAGCGGACGAAAAGGTAGAGACCTATAAAGCCCATCTAGTTGCCAAGAGTTATCATCAGCATTATGGTATTGACTATGACGAGACATTCTCTCTTATGGCAATGCTTAAGTCCATCTAGATTATGCTTGCTATTGCTGCACACTTAGATTATGAAATCTGACAGATGGATGTCAAAACTGCTTTTTTTAATGAGGAGCTAGAAGAAGAGATGTATATAATACAACTTGAAGGATTCACATCTACAGATGAGTTGAAAGTGTGCAACCTGAAAAGTTCTATTTATGGACCTAAGCAGGCATCTAGAAGTTGGAACATGCATTTTGATAAGGTGATCAAAATGTATGGCTTCGTTAGGAATGAAAAAGAGCCTTGTATCTACAAGTGGGCTTTCGATTCTATAGTCATCTTCCTTGTGCTGTATGTGGATGATATACTGTCGTTAGAAAATGACATTCCAATTTTATAGAGTGTGAAGCTATGGTTATCATCATAGTTCTCTATGAAGGACTTGGGAGAAGCATCCTACATTCTTGGGATGAAGATCTATAGGGATAAATCTAGAAGGTTACTTGGATTGTCTCAAACCACGTACATTGACACCCTATTGAAGTAGGTTCAATGTGGATAATTTCAAAAAAGGCTATCTTCTAATAGACCATGAGATTACTCTTTTCAAGAAGGATTATTTGATAACTCTTGAAAAGAGAGAGTGCATGAGTAGAATACCATATGCTTCGGTAGTGAGATCTATCATGTATGCTCTGATATGTACAAGGTCGGATGTGGTCTATTCACTAGGGGTAGTGAGTAGATACCAGTCTGATTCGGATGAGAAGCATTGGAAGATTGTGAAAATAATTCTTAAGTATTTGAGAAATACTAAAGATCAATGGCTTATCTATGGAGACACTGATTTGAAACTTGTGGGATATACTGATTTCAGTTTTCAGTCAGATTGTGATGATAGCAGAAGCATGTCAGGCTATGTCTTTACTCTGAATGGAGGAGAGGTTTGCTGAAAGAGTTCCAAGCAACATATTATGGCCGATTCTATATGCGAAGTAGAATACAATACTGCATTGGATGCTGCAACATATTCTGCACTGCTATCACCTGATGCGAGAAATCGTGAACCATTTTGACGTCGAATTTCAGAAAATCGATGGAAAGGAGAACCTAGCCGATCCCTTCACTAAAGCTCTCAGGATCAAAGAGTTCGATGATTTCAAATAGAAGATGGGTATAAGATACTCCTCCAATTGACTTTATTCCAAATTGGAGTTGTTGGGAATTATGTCCTAAAATCAATCATATGATGATTGAGTTTATCCTTGTATATGAATTATTGATTATTGAATAAAAATTATTCTGACATTTTTCATCACAAAATTATATCTTCTTTGAACTCTTGTATTGTGATGAAGTCCTTAAAACTATGCTAGTGTACGATAAAGAAAAAATTTATCGTATAGTTCTGAAACATGTTTGCGATCAAATGATATGTCATTACAAGATGATGATGTTTATTAAGTGGAGGTCGTTGTGTGCCATATGGGTTGGTTGTCCTCTTAAATAAGGGGTGTGGTAACACTGGTATGGCATACAGATGAGATGTAGGGGTACATCATCACGAAACAAGTGACTCACCTGCTGAGCATTTTGCTGTCAAAAGCTGCTCGCAAAATATATGGTTATAAGTATCCTTCAGACCTGAGATTACCATAGTGACTTGCAAGTAACTCACTATACTTTAGTATCGGACTATCTGAATTTCTAATACAGTGACGGAAGGCTACTGGGTACAGTCAAGTACTTGTGAAGTCTGTGTGTGGATCAAGATGGGATTGATCCCTCCAAACTATTAGAGTTGATGTATCACTGTATTTTAATTTAGTAAAATCTTGACCAAGGTAATCCATGAGATGGATTTGAAAGATTGAAATACAATGCGAATGAAGCAATCTCGCTTGATAGTTAACCTGAGACGATCCTAGAACATTTAGGATCAAAAAAATGTATTATGCGGTAACCATGTGTATGAGTTTTGGAATATTCTTTTATGATAATTCAGCCTATCTGGATATCGAAAATCATTGCTAGATGGTATCTCAATTAGTGCAGAAATTGATTCCTATGCTATCGGTTTAGTGTTTGAACATATAAAGTCACACACATAAGTCAGATAAAGTAGAAAAGAATTGGCCTATGTTTATGTTGGTGCAAAAATCCGCTTGCGCCGGAGAAGCTGGAGTCGAGGGAGTCGTGGTCGCCGTCGGGACCTGCAAAAGAAGTCAAAACCGGAGGTGGGGTTGCTCCGGCAAGACCCTCCGATGCTCAAGTCAGTTCTCTGCCTCAACAAGAATGGAGTGCTCGAACGAAAATTTTAACAGAGTTTCTAGGTAAAAATGAGAGCTTATAAAATAACGTATCTGGGGTCCCCCTTTTTATAGGTGGAGGGTGCAACAGACTGATAGCGACATTCGTAACCGTCTGGTAGTGGGCCGCCCGTAGTCAGGGAGAATTTGTTGCGAAGAGTAGTGGAGTAGACCCGTGGCTATCACCGAAGCGCGCCACGTGGAGTCTGCCGCAGGGAGTGGGGCGGCGTCCATTGTCGTGACTTGTCAGAGGATGGAAGAATCGTGCGGTATCCATCGCAAAAAGTAGAGCAGGATTGTGGGAATCATAGCGGTCTGCCAGGGAGTAATGGAGCCACGCAGAATCCATCGCAGGAAGTGGAGCAGGATCGCGACCGTTGCTGCGACACGCCAGGGAGTGCAGACCTGTCGGCTGAAGTTCGGCTGGAGTGTCAGCAGTTGGAGTTGGGGACGGAGCCCGGCTCCCGTGGGAGTCCGGGTGGAGTCTTCCTTGCAGTTAAAGTTGGGGACGGAGCCCGACTCCCGTAGGAGTCCGGGCGGAGTCTTCCTTGTGGTTGAAGCTGGGGACGGAGCCCGGCTCCCGTAGGAGTCCGGGCAAAGTCTTCCTTGCGGTTGAAGCTGGGGATGGAGCCCGGCTCCCGTAGGAGTCCGGACGAAGTCTTCCTACAATTAAAGTCAAGTGCGAAGTCCGGCTCTCGTAGGAGTCCGGACGGAGCTTACCAGCAGTTGAAGTTGGTGACGGAGCCCGGCTCCCGTAGGAGTCCGGGCGAAGTCTTCCTTGCGGTTGAAGCTGGGGACGGAGCCCGGCTCCCGTAGGAGTCCGGGTGAAGTCTTCCTTGCGGTTGAAACTGGGGACGGAGTCTGGCTCCCATAGGAGTTCGGGCGAAGTCTTCCTGCAATTAAAGTCAGGTGTGAAGTCCGGCTCCCGTAGGAGTCCGGATGGAGCTTACCAGCAACTGGGGTTGGTGACGGAGCCCGGCTCCCGTAGGAGTCCGGGCGAAGTCTTCCTTGCGGTTGAATCTGGGGATGGAGCCCGACTCCCGTAGGAGTACGGGCGAAGTCTTCCTTGCGGTTGAAGCTGGGGATGGAGCTCGGCTCCCGTAGGAGTCCGGGCGAAGTCTTCCTTGCAGTTGAAGCTGGGGACTGAGCCCGGCTCCCGTAGGAGTCCGGGTGAAGTCTTCCTTGCAGTTGAAGCTGGGGACGGAGCCCGGCTCCCATAGGAGTCCGGGCGAAGTCTTCCTGCAATGAAAGTCAGGTGCGAAGTTCGGCTCCCGTAGGAGTCCGGACGGAGCTTACCAGCAGTTGGGGTTGTGGATGGATCCCGGCTCCCATAGGAGTCCGGGCGGAGTCTTCCTTGCAGTTGAAGTTGGGGACAGAGCCCGGCTCCCGTAGGAGTCCGGGCAGAGTCCTCCTTGCAGTTGAAGCTGGGGACGGAGCCCGGCTCCCGTAGGAGTCCGGGCGAAGTCTTCCTTGCGGTCGAAGCTGGGGACGGAGCCCGGCTCCCGTAGGAGTCCGGGCGAAG
The DNA here is from genome assembly GCF_000442705.2 of Elaeis guineensis. Lineage (NCBI taxonomy): Eukaryota > Viridiplantae > Streptophyta > Magnoliopsida > Arecales > Arecaceae > Elaeis > Elaeis guineensis. The sequence continues at coordinate 47,760,401 of NC_025997.2, forward strand.
TCTTCCTGCAATTAAAGTCAGGTGCGAAGTTCGGCTCCCGTAGGAGTCCGGACGGAGCTTACCAGCAGCTGGGGTTGTGGTCGGATCCCAGCTCCCGTAGGAGTCCGGGCGGAGTTTTCCTTGTAGTTGAAGTTGGGGACGGAGCCTGGCTCCCGTAGGAGTCTGGGCGGAGTCTTCCTTGCGGTTGGAGCTGGGGACAGAGCCCAGCTCCCGTAGGAGTCCGGGCGAAGTCTTCCTGCAATTAAAGTCAAGTGCAAAGTCCGGCTCCCGTAGGAGTCCGGACGGAGCTTACCAGTAGTTGAAGTTGGTGACGGAGCCTGGCTCCCGTAGGAGTCCGGGCGAAGTCTTCCTTGCGGTTGAAGCTGGGGACGGAGCCCAGCTCCCGTAGGAGTCCGGGCGAAGTCTTCCTTGTGGTTGAAGCTGGGGACGGAGCCTGACTCCCGTAGGAGTCCAGGCGAAGTCTTCCTGCAATTAAAGTCAAGTGCGAAGTCCGGCTCCCGTAGGAGTCCGGACAGAGCTTACCAACAGTTGAAGTTGGTGATGGAGCCCGGCTCCCGTAGGAGTCCGGGCGAAGTCTTCCTTGAGGTTGAAGCTGGAGACGGAGCCCGGCTCCCATAGGAGTCTGGGCGAAGTCTTCCTTGCAGTTGAAGCTGGGGACTGAGCCCGGCTCCCGTAGGAGTCCGGGCGAAGTCTTCCTTACAGTTGAAGCTGGGGGACGGAGCCCAGCTCCCATAGGAGTCCGGGCGAAGTCTTCTTGCAATTAAAGTCAGGTGCGAAGTCCGGCTCTCATAGGAGTCCGGACGGAGCTTACCAGCAGCTGAAGTTGGTGACGGATCCCGTCTCCCGTAGGAGTCCGGGCGGAGTCTTCCTGCAGTTGAAATCGGGGATGGAGCCTGCAAGGGTCAATCCCGCTGAGAACTTCGGCCGAGTGTATTTTATACCCAACAGTTTATATATCCAATTTGAAAGTACTTGACTTGATTGAACATATAAGCTAACTTGATTGAGAATTAAGTTATGGGCCAAACAGGATTGAAGAGTTGACTATGTCTAGCTAGCACTACATATGAGGTTCAGATTCGATCTCGAAGATGAATAATTTCTGATCTATGATCCATATAGCATATGAATAATTGAATTTAAATTGTTGATTAATTTTAAATTAGATCTGAATTAATTAGTCTTAATTGAATCTAAAAATCTAAGTTAGACTTGATATAAAAGTTCTAAAAAGTTTGGAATTGACAATCTTTCGAAATTATTTCAAACTAACTTCAAATTGGATTCGAATCGGATCCATTTTGATAAGATATGAGTATTTTCACTTGCACTAGGATTTCTCTCTCATGTAGGATGACCAAAACCTAGTTTGGTGCTCATTTGGGGCATCCCAAGTGGGTGTGGGAGTGGGTGCAAAGTGGATATCATATGTGATGGTAATTCTATCTCATGTAAGAATCCTTCTTTTATGAGTATAGGACCAATTCAAATCAGATTTGAGTTAGGAGTCTTACACTCATTGGGTCATGAGAATCATCTACAAATATAGAGAGTTTCTACCTGTGGATGCATAGCAAATAAATCAGATTGAGAGAAGAGAGAAAGAGAGAGAGGCATGTAAAGAGAGAGGTCCTTCATCTTCTCCTACATCTCTCCTTGGGCATCCTATCTGCTGGTGTGAGGTGTCACACCAGCACATCTCTTCCCTCATTTGGTTGGCTTGCGAAGCCAATTAGATTGGAGTTCATCTTGCTTTCCTATGGCATCTGAGTGCATGCAAAGTAGAGGGTCTGCACATCCAAGCTTTCGCAAAGGTTTATATCTGATAATTTGAGATTTGATCTTTAGTTCTACTGTGATTCAGGTAAGGATTTGATCCTTAATCATGTAAAAGAATAAAAAAATTTTTAGATGTAACCTGGGCCTTCGAAGGAGAAACTGTTTCCCTTCCCTTCAGGACGCCCCAAATGGTGGGACGTGTGGATGTCCAAGGGCATAGGAAAAGGAAGAGGAAGAGAGGGCATGGAGGGTCTTCTTTATGGCATGTGGGGTGCTGGTTGGATACTCTAGGGATCTTAGGAGAGGTCCCTTAAAATAGGCATGAGGATTGAATCCTTTTCAATCTTATAATACAACTCCTACTTGCATTAGGTTTCCTAATAACTTAAGTTATTTAACTTACATTAGGAATCCTATTAGGTGCCAACTCTTAGAGCCCTTGTACCCAATTAAACACACCCTCTTTTACATCCAAGAGATACCCTATATCAGATTAAAAGGCCCTCTAATCATAAGACACGTCTAACTTGATCAAATCAAGGTGGTGCCTTATAATAACTATCAAGAAAAATTAATTAGGGACTTGCACCCTAATTCATTTGATTTAAAATCTTAGACACCCAACAATTTGAGTCGAATGAATCTAATTCATGTAGGTTATTAGCAGGTAATTAAGTTTGAATTATCTTATAAAATAAAAAATTCAAACATAAAGAGAAGATTGGGTTCAACCATGTGCTAGCAAGGTTACTTTGAACCCAATCGGGTTTTTCTGAACCCAACTGATACTTTATAAGCTTAATTGCTAATTTCAGACCTAATCTCTTTGTTGTGTGATTTCATAGATTCAATTCTATCTGGTAGTGAGATATACAATGATCTTTATCAAAGTATCATTGAAACTCTTTCTAATGGATCGAAACAATTTTGTTCTAACTCATCAAAGATTATCGATCCAGAATAACCCTAGTATGCTCTCACAATCCACCAGTGACATCTAGCAGTATATAATGACAATTCAGTAGAACTAAAATAAACCTCTAGGTATAGTTAACATGTGATTCGGTCCCTCTATCGTGAGTCCCAATTTGATGGCAGATCATAGATAAATCGTCAAATCTTAACATCAGTCATATGATAGATTCGATTAGCTCAAGTCCAAATGTGATTCCTATGAAAACTCTTTTCCATCAATTACACTACTATGGTCATAGATTTTTGGACTTAGCCTTTCAAATCTCATAGGACTACTCCTCTCTATCAAGGTTGATAGATCCCATTTTGATGTGCACCTTATTCTTACAGTGGACCAACTGTCGCCAACATCCACTATAAGGACTCATTGAGATCCATATTTATGTGTTAGTCAAACTTCAGCAGTCTCACTGCAAGCAGTAGTATAATCTCAGATCAAAAGATCATTCACACAACTATAGCATCGAGACAATCACTGACGATTGAATAGAAATCTAAGTGATCTCTCACATGGTCATGCTCAGTACTAGTTATTTTCTAACAACTACTCACACTTGTCGCCCAGTGTCTCTATACTGTAGATTAGAGATCCATCTATCTCAAAGAAAATGATATGTGTGTCAGTCTATCTAGATCAATCACCATCCTTATGATAATCCTATGACGGAGAGCATTTAAAAATGAAATACATGTCTCTAATTCTCAACACCTTGAGAATATGTATCGAAAGTTAATTTCATGGATGATTCAAGGACACATCACACTTGAATGAAAATAAACTTACCCTTTTATTGATCAAATCAATATATTAAGTATAAAATTATATCCTAGATTTATTACAATGTGTCAGACATATTAGCTTCTAGGACATACATCTAACAATCTCCCACTTGGACTAAAGCTAATTGGTCACAAATCTAAGTCCCATCTTCTCAAGGTGGACTTTCATTTTCGGTTGGCTCAACTGCTTTATCAGTGAGTCTACCACATTATCTGTGGAGTCTACTCTTCGCACCTCGATATGTTTCTTTTCGAGGTAGTCGCATAAGATGTGATACCACCACTCAATGTGCTTTGATTTCTGATGAGACCTCGACTCCTTAGCAAGTGCTATGGCTCCATTGTTGTCGTAGTAGAGTGGTATGGCATCCGATGTGATAACCCCAAGTTTCATGATGTACTTCTTGAATCAGAAGTCTTCTTTTGCAACATCTGAAACAGTGATATACTCAGCCTCTGTAGTTGAATTTGCTATGATAGGTTGCTTGAAACTCTTCTAGCTGACTATGCCATCATTACAAATGAACACATATCCTGACATAGACTTTCTATCATCAAGATCAGACGTGAAGTCTAAGTCAGTATAGCCCTCGACTCATAACTCAGAATCTCTTCCAAAGATCAAGAACAAATCTTTAGTCCTTTTTAAGTACTTAAGGATGTTCTTCACAACTATCCAGTGCTCCTCGTCTGGATTCGACTGATATCTGCTCATGACACATATACTAAGGACAATATCAAGTTGAGTACACAACATGATGTACATGAGGCTCCCTATTATCGAGGCATAAGAAATTCTACTCATACATTGAACTTCCTCAAATGTGGTAGGATGCATTATCTTGGAATGATTAATACCATGCCTAAGAGGTAAAAGTCTTCTTTTAGAGTTTTTCATACTGAATTTCTTCAGCACTTTCTTTATGTACAGCTTTTGTGATTGACCTAGCATCTGTTTAGGTCTATCCCTATAGACCTTTATTTCAAGAATATAAGATGCTTATCCTAGGTCTTTCATGAAAAATTTCTTGGACAACCATCTTTTGACCGTGGTCAGCATGGAAATATCATTCTCAATAAGGAGAATATCATCCATGGACAATACCAAAAAAATTATTATGCTCCCACTGATCCTTTTGTATATACATGGTTTCTCTTCATTTTTGATGAAATCAAACGATTTGATTGCCTCATCAAAATGATGATTCGAACTTCGAGAAGCTTGCTTTAATCCATATATGGATCTTTATAGCTTATAGACTCTGTGATCACCATCACCAGATATGAAACCCATAGGCTGCTCCATATAAATATCTTCTTTAAGATATCTATTCAGGAAGGCAGTTTTCACATCTATCTATCAGATTTCATAATCATAGTAAACTGTAATAGCAGGCAGAGTGTGGATGGATTTCAGCATGGCTATGGGCAAGAAGATTTTCTAATAATCAATACCTTCACACTGACTATAACATTTAGCCACAAGCCTAGCTTTACAGGTTTCCACCTTACCATCAGCACCTATCTTCCTTTTGTAGATCCATTTACACGCAATGGGTACAATACCCTCAGGTGGATCCACTAAGGTCCATACTTGGTTTGAGAGCATTGAGTTAATTTCTAACTTCATCGCATCTAACCATTTCTCAAAATCGATGTCAGACATCATCTCGTCAAAGGTATTAAGATCATCACCATGACTTCTATCTCCCATTAGAAATATTTCCTTTATTTTTTCTGTAAGTATATCCATGTACCTTTTAGGAGGATGGGAGACCCTGCTAGATCTATGAGGTGGTTAAGGAACATCGACCACTGGCTCATGAATAACGGATTCTTAAGGAACTATAGCTCTTAATTCTTTAGAGACCTTCTCTTCGAGCTCAACTAACCTCCCACTGCCACCATCCTAGATAAACTATTCTTTTAGAAATATGGCATTTCGACTTATAATCACATTATAATCTTGTGAAAAGTAGAATTAGTATCTGATAATTTTTTTGGATATCCTATAAAATGAGCTATAATAGATCTATCCTCTAACTTATCCACCATCTATCTCTTGACATAGGTCAGACATTTTCAAATCTTAAGATAATCTAGACTCGACTTTTTACCGAACCATATCTCATATGGCATGGTAGGAACAGATTTCGATGGAATCCTATTCAACAGGTGAATTACAGTTAACAAGGCATGTCCCCAAAGATATAAAGGTAGATCAGTAAAACCTAACCATATCTAATAAGGTCATGTTCCTCCTTTCGGATACCCTGTTGAGATGAGATGTTCCAGGAGATGTCCATTGAGAGACTATGCCATTGTCCTTAAGATATCTCAAAAATTTTTGACTAAGGTATTCATCTCCTCGATCAAATTGAAGAATCTTAATGGATTTACCAATTTATTTCATCAGATACACATATCCATACCTGGATAAATTATCGGTAAAGATAATAAAGTAGATATAACCACCCCTGGCCTGCACATCATATGGCCTATACATATTGGTGTGTACCAAAGCAAGTAAATCGGTGGCCCTTTTTCGTTGTCCTACAAAAGGTAACTTGACCATTTTTTCTCGAAGACAAGATTCACAAGCTGGATACAACTCTGGATTAAGAGAGCCAAAGATCTCATCTTTTTCTAGTCTGTTTATTCTATTCTTTCCAATATGGCCTAGTCTATAGTGCCACAAGTACTTCTGGTTAATTTCATCTCTGGATCTCTTTTGACCTATGGCACTCACTATTTGCTCGTTTAAGTTTACATTCGCATCAACATGCAAGTAATAAAAATTATCAATTAAAAGATCTCGTACAACCAATTTATTTTATAAATAAATGAAATAAAAATTTTTATTGAAACTAATTTCAAAATCTTTCTATGCTAGCACAGACATGGAAATCAAATTTTGACTAGTTATAGAAACATAATAACAGTTCTTTAAATCTAATCTAAATTCTGACGGTAATCGAAGAGGATAAGTGCCAACGACTTCTGCAATAACTTTTGCTCCATTACCGACCTGAAAGATCATGTCATCTTTCCTCAACCTCTTACTTTCTATCAAACCCTACATTGAGGTACATGTATGAGCACTCGAGCCAGAGTCTAATATCCAACTAGAAGTAGAAGAAATCATAAGGCTCAATTTAATTACGAGCATACCTTCAGAAGGTTTATCATCTTTTTTGATCTTTAGACTCTTCAGATATGTTGGACAGTTCCTCCTCCAATGGCCTTCAGCATGATAGTGAAAATATTTTTTCTTTGCTTCAGCCTTCTTAGAAACTTCCTTCTTTGGCCTGTTCTCCTTCTTCTGCCTCTTAGCGGATTTAACCTTTTTCTTCCTAGTAGACTTTCTCTTGGAAGAAGTCCACTCCACAATGAGAACAGTGCCCCTTAAACTCTTCAAGGTTCCCTCCATAGTGACCAACATGTTGACCAGTTTGGATATAGTGTAATCGAGCTTGTTCATATGAAAATTTATAATAAATTGACTATATGAACTCGTAAGAGATTGAAGGATCAGATCCATCTGTAATTCCTTTTATATTTCTAGCTTGAGCTTTCCAAGCTCCTCAATGTCTTTGATCACTATCATACAGTGCTCATAGACAAACTACCCTTCGTGTATCTTCAGATTGAAGAGTCTTTTTGTTGGGAAATGTGTCCCAAAAAGCCAATCGTCAAGCTGTTGACGGTTGAGCAACCAAGTATTGTAATTGATTTGTTAATAAATAAAATATATTTGGCATTTTGATCATAAGCTTTCATCTTCTAATGAACTCCGTTGTTATGATGAAGTCCTTAGGACTATTTAAGTTCGATAAAGAGAGGATTTATCGATTAGTCCTTAAAACTGTTCACGACCAAATGATAGGCTGTTAATAAGGACGACAGCTTCTATCAAGCATAGGTCGCTGTAGGCCATATGGGTTGGTTGTCCTCTTAACCAAGGAGTGTGGAGACACTGGTATGGCATACAGGTGAGATGTAAGGGTACATCATCATTGAACGTGACCAACTCCAGAGCATTCTGCTGTCAAGAATGTCTCTGATGGGATATAGGTATAAGTGTCCCTTAGACTTGAGATCGCCTCAGTGACTTGCAAGCAACTCACTGTGCTTTGGTACTGGACTAACTAAATTTTTAATTTAGGGACGAAAGGCTTCTGGGCACAGTCAAGTACTTGCGAAGTCAGAGTGTGATCGAGATGGGATTGACCACTCCAAGAGTTGGAGAAGAATGAGTCGCTGTATTTCAATTTAGCAAAACCTTGGCCAGGGTAATCCATCAGATGGATTTGATATTTTGAAATACAATGTGGACAACCTGATCAGAGTTGACAGTTGAGCTCTGGGGTGTCCTATGATCATTTTGGTCAAGGGGATGAATTATATGAAAACTATATCCGCATGGGTTCTAAGGATGTTGTTCTACACATTCGACCTATCCGGACGTCGGGTACCATTGCTAGATGGTCACTTCGATTGGTATAGAAATTTATTTCTATACTACCGACTTAGGTTCAGACCTATGAGGTCACACACATTAGAGTTCATGATCCGATCGGATGGTTGATCAACGATTAAGAATCATTATAGGGTTAAAAAATCAATACGATTGACATTTAACCCAGTGCAAGTGTTGCAGGAGGATCGATTAGCAATTTGATTGCTAATTGGCTTAATTTGATTAAGCCAATGGGCTGAGATTAAGTCTAATTAAATATAATTTAATTAGATTTGGTTTGGGCTTGATTGGATCAAGTTCAATTGGTTTATTGGATAAGCCAAGTGCAAGGAAAGACTAGTCCTAGTTCAACTAGGACTTGGGTCAATCTAATTTCTAATTTGATTAGAAAATTAAATCAGATTTAAATCTAATTTAATCTGATTAAATTAGATTCTTAATTAGGTTAAGACCTATTTTAATTGGGTTGATCTAATTTTGATTTGATTTGGTTTGGGAAACCAAATTAAAACAAGTTATGAGACAGAATCCTAGTAGGACTAGGATTCCACCTTGCGCCACATAAACCTTCTCCACGCCCTCTCTCTTATTCAACGCCAATCTCCACTTATTTTGTGCAAAAAAAAGCCCTCTCCCAGATCTCTCCCACGTTCACAAAAGGTCTCCTCTCTTCTTTCTTACATGGAAAGTGATTTGGATCAAATCTAAAAGGAATAAGTTTGGATTTCAAATTCTATGAGATAGAGTTTTAGAAATCCAAAACTCTTTCAATTTTGCATCGAATTTATCCAAATTTTTTTTTGGAATTTTTGTGGCTTTTAAGGTTTACATTGTAAACCCTTTTCTAGTGATCCATGCACGAAAATATGGAGGAGGTGCTCAAGAGTTGGGCGTCCCTTAACTTGCCATGTTTGGATAAGCCTTGACTAGGTGTTTGACCTAGACAAGGACTCTATCATATCTCTCTATATAAGATGAGTTTCTTCATAAAATTTTAAGGAGAGATAGATATTTGAGAGACTTTTCTACCATCCAAAAATCAAAGAGAAATACCTTTGGGTCGTGGAGATATAAAAGATGCAAGTTAGGGCATTTAGAGAGAAAAACGTGAAGAAGAAGAGGGTCTTCTTCTAGGATTTTTATTTTCATATCTTTCCTCCTTCCATCTTGAGTTTACTGAGAGTGTCTCAGATCTGAAACTCCTCCTTCTACTTTCCATCTTTGGAAGAGTCTAAATCAAGAAGAAGGAGGCACCTGATCAACCATCAAAGAAGGATCAGCGCAATACTAGCATACTGTGCTGATTTCCTGAAGTAGGACTTCTGATCGAGATTCGTGGGCTCGTGTGGACGACTCCTAGAGGCCGGATGCATGTGCGGCTTGCAACATCATCCTTAAGCCTGGATCAGTGAGGTTAGAGCGTCTAACTTGCAAGGTAATAGATCTGATCTATTATTTAATACATACATTAGATGTAGCTAGTATAGAAACATGTTGATATGATCAACATGTAGTTCATACTATATTTATATATTTTTTAATTTTTGATTTAATGCTATGTAATAATCATGTAATATGATCTTAGATCTAGGGATTTTCTGATCTTAGAAAATAAATTTTGATTTATTTTAGTCTTCCGCTGTATGATCTTGAAAAAGTTTCAAGATCTAACCCTGAAACCCTAGATCTGGTTTCTACAATTGGTATCAGAGCCTAGGTTCTTTATTACATGATTATTTATACATGCTTAAATTATTTTTTAGATTAGATCTAATTTATAATCTGATTATTAAATCTGAAATTAAAATTTTAGATCAATCACAAACTGTAAGGTTGTCCTGCTGTAAGGTTTACCCCTTACAGTGCAAAGGTTGTCCTAGTTTGTGTAGATCTATCTTTAATCATAAATTTGTTAGATATGATCTAGATTAAATTTATGATTTATTAGATTTAAAAGATATTTAAATCTGAAATAAAATCTTTTTTTTAATAATTTTTATGCAAAGAAATTATTTAAAGTTGAAATTGTTTCAATTACATGAACCTGTTTAGATTAGATCTAAAGTAGTTTCATGTTTATTTCACTTGCATCTTGATTATGAATCAAACATGCAATATGATTTATAGAATCATATTGTAAAATTGTTTTACAAATATGAAAATGATTTTTTGAAAAGCCAAACCCAACCCTCAGCCCAAAACTTAATTAAGAATTAAGAAGTTGTTTGATTAGGTTCTAGGATTGTGAATTGAAGAACCTAAGACACAAATCATAACACATTGGGTTAATGGGTTAGTGAAAATTAGGTCCATTAATTGGGTTAGACCTATGGTTAGATTAAAGATGGACTTAATTAGAAAATTGACTAAATCTAATCAATTGTTGTCTTAGATTAGGTCAAGGATTCTCTAGATCAATTACAATAGTTGTAGTTGGTCAAGTCCATGTCTTTAACGAGAACCAAATGGACTTGATTTTTGGCTAAGCGGTCTAGCATGAACTGTTAGGTTGATCTAATCGAAACTAATTAAACCAGTTGGTGTCTAAGATAAACCAGACCGGTGGTTTTTAATTGGGAGCCCGCTTACCTGGCCATTTTTGATGGTGTCTAAGGCAAGCTTTGGCAGACCCTCCCACTGATCGAACTTACCTGGCCTCTTGGTGAAATTATGTTTTGATCGGATCACTTGACTATTCGAGCTGACCCATGTCAGCTAGGTAAATCAGTGTGACTGATTTAGGTGCTCCTAGACCAGCCCTGGTCTCCCTTAAGCTGACTTGGTGAAGCCAGTGGGAGGATCATGATAAGCTGGTTCATCTGACTTCATCCTCTATATTATTTAAATCCTCTAAAATTATTAGGTCCTTAAAATGATAAAGTTATGGAGATAACTGAGTCATAGCCTCCCATTAAGGTGTTTGATAATGAGTCCATTAACTCAATAATTATTGCAGACCCAAAGGCCAGGTGCTTGTTGACTAATGGAATTATCACTCATCATATGATGACTTGGAAGTGTCTCTCTAATGGTGGTTAGGTGAGCCAACCAAAGTTGGGCTTAATCATTCGTTAGTTAGATACATCAAGTATGATCATGTTAATGGTTGGACCTAACCGGATCCTTACAGTGGAGGCCAAAGCCTACTGATTAGGTTTCTGGGGCAAAATTAAAATTACTAGAAATTGTTTAGAGAAACAATTGGTTATGAACCTACCCTTAGATGTACATGGGTTGGCCAACCAAAGTTGGACTTGTGTGCAGTCTAAGTGGATTCTAGTACCCGCTAAGGAATTAGGGTAATTCCTCGAATTGAAGGTAGAGGCTACCAATTCGAATAAAATAGTGGGAGAAACCTTTTGATTAAAGTCCAAATCTTTAGGTTTAATGAATCAATTACTAATTAGGTTATGGTTCTCCTTTATGCAAATATGGCCACTTCCCTATTGCTCCGATCATTGTTGGACAATGATAAGTTGGTGGGACCCAACTTCGGTAGCTGGTATCGAAAGTTGAAGATAGTCCTGGAGCATGAACGGATCCTATATGTGATAATGGATCCTGCACCTGAGGAGCCAGCTGTCAATGCACGTGGAACAGTCAGAGACACTTACCAGAAGTGGCTCAGTGACCGGACCACGATGCGCTGTATCATGCTGGCTGCTATCATGAGTGACGAGTTCAGTCGCAGATTCGAGACGGCTCAGCCAAAGGACATGCTTCAAGTGTTGGAGGATACCTTTGGCACACCCGATGACGTAGAGAGGCACAAGACTAGTTATGCCATCTTCAACGCCAAAATACGGGATGGAGTCTCTATCACTGATCATGTATTGTACATGATCGAGCTGATGGAACGATTGAGCAAGCTCGGCTTTCCCTTGCATGAGCAGCTTGGGAAAGATGCAATACTGAACTCGCTGCCCAAGTCTTGTCTCCCATTCCTCACTCATTATAGAATGACAAAGCCTGAAGTAAACTACCATGGGTTAATGGGGTTGCTTCAGAACTTTGAGAAGGATCACCAACTCCTCAAGGAGTCGGTGAACTCAGTGAACTCAATGGGAGGTTCATCTTCTGGTTCTCGACCCTTTGAGAAAGGAAAGAAGAACAAGAAGAAGAAAGTCAAGAAGGTGCAAGTTCAGGCTGGGACATCTGTGCAGAGCCAGACCAAAAAGATCAAGCCTGATAAGAGTCTATTCTACTGGCAAGCACCCTAGATTAGATAGTGTGTCAAATATCTACTTATGGCATTGGAGGCTAGGTCATATAAATAAGAACAGAATAAACAGGTTGACTCAAGAGGGAATCCTCAAAGTCAGTGATTGTGAATCACTTGCAACCTGTGAGTTCTGTCTTCTTGGTAAAATGACCAAGTCACCTTTTACTGGAAAAGGTGAGAGAGCTACTGAGCTCTTGGGCCTAGTACATACTGATGTATGTGGGCCCATGAGCACCAATGCTAGAGGTGGATATTTCTACTTCATAGCTTTCACGGATGACCTATACCTATATGGATATGTCTATCTGATGAAACATAAGTCGGATTCATTTGAAATGTTCAAACGATTCTGAAGTGAAGTGGAAAAACAAACTGGGAAGAGTATTAAAACTCTTCGATCTGATCGAGGAGGAGAATACCTTTCTAGTGAGTTTCTCACATATCTAGGAGAGAATGGGATTTTCTCCCAATGGACTCCTCCAGGAACACCACAGCATAATGGTGTGTTTGAAAGGAGGAATCAGACTTTGTTAGACATGGTCCGATCCATGATGGGTTTTTGCTAGCTTGCTGATATCCTTCTGGAGATATGCACTCAAATCGGCCTGTTATCTGTTAAATAGGATTCCAAGTAAGTCTGTAATTAAGACTCCATATGAGATATGGACGGGACGTAAGCCAGCACTTTCACACCTTAGGGTCTGGGGGTGCCCGGCCTATGTCAAACGATTAGTCACAGACAAACTTGGACCTAGGTCTGACAAATGCTCATTCATAGGGTACCCCAAAGAGACAAAAGGATATTTTTTCTACCATGCTGATGAACAAAAGGTGTTCGTCAGCCTTAAGGCAATCTTTTTAGAAAAGGAGTTCCTTGGTGAAGGAACCGTTGCCTCTAAGGTTGAACTTGATGAAGTTCAACAGGTAGAAGGACCGACACCAATAGCTGAACCTGAGTCGGATATGATTAGATCAAATCCGGAGCCCAATATACCTGCACCATTAAGGCGATCCGATAGAGTACCGCGTCAGTCGGACAGATACTACAGTTTCTTGGTCCGGGACGGTGATCCCATCGAACTTGATGAGAATAATGAGGATCCGATCACCTATATGGATGCTATGTAGAGACCTGATTCCGAGAAATGGCTTGAAGCCATGAAATCCGAAATGGAGTCCATGAAGGTCAACGATGTATGGACATTGGTTGACCCACCTAAAGGGGTTAAACCCATTGGGTGTAAATGGGTCTTCAAAAGGAAGAGGGGCACAGACGGAAAGGTGGAGACCTATAAAGCCCGTCTGGTTGCCAAGGAGTATCGTCAACGTTATGGTATTGACTATAACGAGACGTTTTCTCCTGTGGCAATGCTCAAATCTATTCGGATAATGCTTGCAATAGCTGCCCATCTGGATTATGAGATCTGGCAGATGGATGTAAAGACTGCTTTCCTGAATGGAGAGCTGACCGAAGAGGTGTATATGATACAACCTGAGGGGTTTACATCCACAGATGAGTCCAAGGTGTGCAAGCTTCAGAGATCTATTTATGGATTGAAGCAAGCTTCTCGGAGTTGGAACATGCATTTTGATAAGGTGATCAAAACGTATGGCTTCATTAAGAATGGAGAAGAGCCCTGCATCTATAAATGGACAAATGGTCCAGTTGTGGTATTCCTTATCTTGTACGTGGATGACATTCTCTTAATCGGGAATGACATCCCTGCACTACAGGGAATAAAAGTTTGGTTGTCATCACAGTTCTCCATGAAGGACTTGGGTGAAGCATCCTACATCCTAGGGATGAAGATCTATAGGGATAGATCTAAAAGGATGCTTGGGTTATCCCAGTCCATGTACATAGATACTGTGCTGAAGAGGTTCAGCATGGAGAATTCCAAGAAGGGCTATCTACCGATAGGCCAAGGAATTTCTCTCTCTAAGAAGGATTGTCCGACAACTCCTGAAGAGAGAGAGCGTATGAGTAGAGTCCCATATGCTTCAGCCGTGGGATCTATCATGTACGCCATGATATGTACAAGACCAGATGTGGCATACTCACTAGGAGTAGTGAGTAGATACCAATCTGATCCTGGAGAAAATCACTGGAAAGTGGTTAAAGCCATCCTTAAGTATTTGAGAAATACTAAGGACCAATGGTTGATTTATGGCGAGTCAGATCTGAAACTTGTGGGGTTCACAGACTCTAGCTTCCAATCTGACCATGATGACAGCAGGAGTGTGTCGGGTTATATCTTTACTCTGAATGGTGGAGCCATCTGCTGGAAGAGTTCCAAGCAGCATACTGTGGCGGACTCTGTTTGTGAAGCGGAGTACATCGCAGCATCAGATGCTGCAAAGGAAGCTGTGTGGCTGAGGAAATCCATCACTGAGCTCGAAGTAGCACCCTCCCTCGATGGTCCAGTCCTGCTCTACTGCGACAGCACTGGTGCCATAGCTCAGGTGAAGGAACCCAAAGCACATCAGCGGACGAAGCACATCTTGCGCCGCTTCCACCTGGTCCGAGAGATCGTGGATCGAGGTGACGTCGACCTTCAGAAGATCGACGGAAAGGAGAACCTAGCCGACCCCTTCACTAAAGCCCTGGCAATAAAGGAGTTCGACAACCACAAATCGAAGATGGGTATTAGATATTGTGCCGAGTGGCTTTAGGACAAGTGGGAGTTGTTGGGAAATGTGTCCCAAAAAGCCAATCGTCAAGTTGTTGACAGTTGAGCAACCAAGTATTGTAATTGATTTGTTAATAAATAAAATATATTTGGCATTTTCATCATAAGCTTTCATCTTCTAATGAACTCCGTTGTTATGATGAAGTCCTTAGGACTATTTAAGTTCGATAAAGAGAGGATTTATCGATTAGTCCTTAAAACTGTTCACGACCAAATGATAGGCTGTTAATAAGGACGACAGCTTCTATCAAGCATAGGTCGCTGTAGGCCATATGGGTTGGTTGTCCTCTTAACCAAAGAGTGTGGAGACACTGGTATGGCATACAGGTGAGATGTAAGGGTACATCATCATTGAACGTGACCAACTCCAGAGCATTCTGCTGTCGAGAATGTCTCTGATGGGATATAGGTATAAGTGTCCCTTAGACTTGAGATCACCTCAGTGACTTGCAAGCAACTCACTGTGCTTTGGTACTGGACTAACTGAATTTCTAATTCAGAGATGGAAGGCTTCTGGGCACAGTCAAGTACTTGCGAAGTCAGAGTGTGATCGAGATGGGATTGACCACTCCAAGAGTTGGAGAAGAATGAGTCGCTGTATTTCAATTTAGCAAAACCTTGGCCAGGGTAATCCATCAGATGGATTTGATATTTTGAAATACAATGTGGACAACCTGATCAGAGTTGACAGTGGAGCTCTGGGGTGTCCTATGATCATTTTGGTCAAGGGGATGAATTATATGAAAACTATATCCGCATGGGTTCTAAGGATGTTGTTCTACACATTCGACCTATCCGGACGTCGGGTACCATTGCTAGATGGTCACTTCGATTGGTATAGAAATTTATTTCTATGCTACCAGCTTAGGTTCGGACCTATGAGGTCACACACATTAGAGTTCATGATCCGATCGGATGGTTGATCAACGATTAAGAATCATTATAGGGTTAAAAAATCAATACGATTGACATTTAACCCAGTGCAAGTGTTGCAGGAGGATCGATTAGCAATTTGATTGCTAATTGGCTTAATTTGATTAAGCCAATGGGCTGAGATTAAGTCTAATTAAATATGATTTAATTAGATTTGGTTTGGGCTTGATTGGATCAAGTCCAATTGGTTTATTGGATAAGCCAAGTGCAAGGAAAGACTAGTCCTAGTTCAACTAGGACTTGGGTCAATCTAATTTCTAATTTGATTAGAAAATTAAATCAGATTTAAATCTAATTTAATCTGATTAAATTAGGTTCTTAATTAGGTTAAGACCTATTTTAATTGGGTTGATCTAATTTTGATTTGATTTGGTTTGGAAAACCAAATTAAAACAAGTTATGAGACAGAATCCTAGTAGGACTAGGATTCCACCTTGCGCCACATAAGCCTTCTCCACGCCCTCTCTCTTATTCAACGCCAATCTCCACTTATTTTGTGCGACAAAAGCCCTCTCCCAGATCTCTCCCATGTTCACAAAAGGTCTCCTCTCTTCTTTCTTACATGGAAAGTGATTTGGATCAAATCTAAAAGGAATAAGTTTGGATTTCGAATTCTATGAGATAGAGTTTTAGAAATCCAAAACTCTTTCAATTTTGCATCAAATTTATCCAAATTTTTTTTTGGAATTTTCATGGCTTTTAGGGTTTACATTGTACACCCTTTTCTAGTAATCCATGCACAAAAATATGGAGGAGGTGCTCAAGAGTTGGGCGTCCCTTAACTTGCCATGTTTGGATAAGCCTTGACTAGGTGTTTGACCTAGACAAGGACTCTATGATATCTCTCTATATAAGACGAGTTTCTTCGTAAAATTTTAAGGAGAGATAGATAGTTGAGAGATCTTTCTACCATCCAAAAATCAAAGAGAAATACCTTTGGGTCGTGGAGATATAAAAGATGCAAGTTAGGGCATTTAGAGAGAAAAACGTGAAGAAGAAGAGGGTCTTCTTCTAGGATTTTTATTTTTATATCTTTCCTCCTTCCATCTTGAGTTTCCTGAGAGCGTCTCAGATCTGAAACTCCTCCTTCTACTTTCCATCTTTGGAAGAGTCCAAATCAAGAAGAAGGAGGCACCTGATCAACCATCAAAGAAGGATCAGCGCAGTACTAGCATACTGTGCTGATTTCCTGAAGCAGGACTTCTGATCGAGATTCGTGGGCTCGTGTGGACGACTCCTAGAGGCCGGATGCGTGTGTGGCTTGCAACATCATCCTTAAGCCTGGATCAGTGAGGTTAGAGCATCTAACTTGCAAGGTAATAGATCTGATCTTTTATTTAATACATACATTAGATGTAGCTAGTATAGAAACATGTTGATATGATCAACATGTAGTTCATACTATATTTATATATATTTTAATTTTTGATTTAATGCTATGTAATAATCATGTAATATGATCTTAGATCTAGGGATTTTCTGATCTTAGAAAATAAATTTTGATTTATTTTAGTCTTCCGCTGTATGATCTTGAAAAAGTTTCAAGATCTAACCCTGAAACCCTAGATCTGGTTCCTACACTTTTGAACACCTCGAAGTGCGCTGTACGGCTCTACTCACCATACAACTCTTGTAGGTAAGTTATCATAGCCCTGGCAGTGGGCATATGCTCATGCTGGCTTTGCTACTCATTTGATATAGACGCCAGCACATAATACTTAACCCGACTGTCTTCATCTGTCCACATCTCAAAAGCAATCTTTTGCTTAGCAGTAGGATGGTTTGGTAACATTATGGGTTCCTGGTCGAGTACATGACCTAATTTTTCTAAAATCAAGATAATTTTAAGATTTTTGAGCCAGTCCTTGTAATTGGTATTGGTCAAACAATTGATTTCAAGGATGTGGGCTAGAGAGTTTGAGGTTGATATGGTTTAACTACGAGATTAGAGATTTAAGTTAGACTTTTATACTTAATGTTAAATTTACTTCTTGAGACTTTAAGATGCAAACAATGACTCCTACTAATTTTTTAGATCCCTCCACTCTCCAGGAAGGAAACAAAAATTTGAATGCGATAAAAGATTCCTAATGGGTGCTGCTGGTCCACTAATGCCATGCACCTCACCTAACAGTTATTGGTAACATGTACACTGATGCATAGGCAACTCTTTACCCAAATGCTTCTCTAAGCATGTTGCAGTGACTTGATTTCTAATTCATGTGGGCTCACCTAGCAGTGATTACCCACACTCCTTAGTTAAGCCTGACCTATCATTCACAAGCAGATGCAAGACCGTCAATGGATCCCTCACCTAACAGTTATTGGGTCCAACCCCATCCTTATCCTGGAGTAACTTTTTGCTAATAGAGTAGTTACGTATTCCTAATGCAACTGAACCACTGTAATTAGATGAGAACAATCAACGTCGGTAGTATACCCATACATCTACAACGGTGGAAGACCTATGAACTTAATATTTATGGAGAGATTTAAATTCAGGTCTCATCTAATCAGTTATCATATGACTAATCTAAATAGTATGGGCTAAACCAAATCGCTAAGCAACCCAATTCAAGACCCAATCTTCTAAATTGACTAGATAAGTGGAGATCGGTGGGGGTACCCCCATTATTTTCTTTAGACATTAATAAATTGGTCAGATAAGTGAATAGAACCAATTAAATAACTACATCTCAATTACTTATCTTAGACACCAATAAGATAATTGATCCAAATAGGTTAACTCAAGCAAATAAAGCTCAAACCATCGAGTCAAATTAGGTCTTTAGAATAATCGATTCTACATGTGAGACTCAAACGATTTGATCAACAATAATTATATGATCATTTAACTTAATTGATCTAATCTTAATCAATATTTGACTCAGTTTGATCAATTACTTAATCGAATTAGACCCATATGATTCAAATCAAAAATCTTAGATATAATCATATTATATGATCTAATTTTTAATTTTTTCATAACCAAAATTCTCATGCACAAATATTAATTTTAAATTTCAAAATTAAATTTTAGATCAAAAATTTTTTACATAAAAATAAATTTTAAATCATAAAAATAATTTTCAGATTCAACATACAAACATATATCACATATATGCATGTAAAATTCAGATCTAAATAAAATTCAGATCTAAAATATGATATCATATATCTCATATACTAATCATGAATCATCACAAAAGTAATCTTATGACTTAAACATGCAATCATATATCTCATACATGAATCATAAATCAGGTCATATAAAATTTTAGGTTTATGCATGCATCTATATATCATGTGAATATGAACTAGAAATAATTCTAGATCAAAATTTAGATCTATGTATGCTTTCACATATCAACTATATATTTTAAAATTAAATTTAAAATAAAATATCAGATTCAAAGACTCATCTATACATCTCACGTATCAAGAAAAAAATAGATTTTGAAACTCTTTTCAAAATATTTATGATAATTTCAATAATATGAAACTCGTGGCTCGGATACCACTACTGGAATTCAAGGTTTGGAGCATGCAAATGTGTTTCAAAATTTTTTTTTCTAAATATTATAATAGAATATGAGATTAAAATACTTTTAATCTGAATTATGCATATATAAAAATATAAAATCACAAAGATTTAGTTCATATGCTGAAATTTATATTATGATCAAATTAGATACCTGTTCACAATCTCTTTCTTCAAATCTGAATTTTAAAGAGAAGAGATTTTTTTCTAACTATACAAGTATCTGATGTCTCTGAGTATCCACTAAAAATCAGTCTGGAGCAGTCCTCTTCAAGTTAAATTTTTTTTTTTCAAGAAAATTCAGCCTGCTGAATCTGAACGAAGCTTGGATCGCGATCAACACTTGATCTCTTTCTTTGATCTTCTTCTTTTCATTTTCTCTTGCCTTTCTCCCTTACTTTGTGCTACTACCAAGGACCAAAAACCAGCAACAAGTGGATGCCCAACAGCCCTTGGGCATTATGAAGAAAGGATGCCCCAAGTGGTGGGACGTGTGGACATCCAAGGGGAGAGGAGAAGGAAGAGGAAGAGAGGGCATGGAGGATCTCCTTTGTGGTGTGTGGGGTGCTAGTTAGATACTCTAGGGACCTTAGTGGAGGTCTCTTTAAATAGGTATGAAAATTGAATCCTATTCAATCTCATAATACAAGTCCTACTTGCATTGGATTTCCTAATAACTTAAGTTATTTAACTTATATTAGGAATTCTATTAGGCGCCAACTCTTAGAGCCCTTGCACCTAATTAAATATATCCTCTTTTGTACTCAAGAGATGCCCTATATCAGATTAAAAGGCCCTCTAATCATAGGACACGTCCAACTTGATCAAATTAAGATGGCACCCCATAATAACTATCAAGAAAAATTAATTAGGGACTTGCATCCTAATTCATTTGATCCAAAACTTTAAACATCCAATAATTGGAGTTCAATAAATTTAATTCATATAGATTATTAGCAGATAATTAAGTTTGAATTATCTTATCAAATAAGAAATCTAAATGCAAAGAGAATATTGGGTCCAACCATGTGCTAGCAAGGTTATCTTGAACCCAATCGGGTTTTTCTAAGCTCAATTGATACTTCATAAGCTTAATTGCTAATTTCAGGCCTAATCTTTTTGTTGTGTGACATCATAAGTTTAATTCTATCTGATAGTGAGGTATACAATGATCTTTATCAAAGTATCATTGAAACTCTTTTCAATGGGTTGGAATAATTTCATTCTCACTCATCAATGATTGTCGATCTAGAAAAATCCTAGTGAGCTTTCACAATATATCAGTAACACCTAGTAGTATGTAGTGGCAACTTAGTAGAACTGAAATAAACCTCTAGGTGTAGTTTAACGTATGATTTAGTCCCTCTATCACATGGATAAATCATCAAATTTCAACATTAGTCATATGATAGATTCGATTAGCTCAAGTCCAAATATGATTTCTATGAAAACTCTTTTCCATCAATCACACTACTATGGCTATAGATTCTTGGACTTAGCCTTTCAAATCTCATAGATTCCATCTTGATGTGCACCTTACTCTTACAGTGGACCAACTGTCGCCAACATCTACTACAAAGATTTATTGAGATCCATGTTTATGTGTCAGTCAAACATCAGCAGCCTCATTGTGAGCAATAGTACAATCTCAGATCAAAGGACCATTCACACAACTATAGCATCGAGATAATCACTGATGATTGAATAGAAATCTAAGTGATCTCTCGTATGGTCATGCTCAGTACTAGTTGTTCTCTAACAACTATCCATACTTGTCGCCTAGTATTTCTACACTATAGATTAAAGATCATTTATCCTGAAGGAAGTGATCTGTGCATCAGTCTATCCAGATCGATCACCATCCTCATGATAATTCCATAATCGAGAGTATTTAGGAATTAAATACATGTCTTTAATTCTCAATACCTTGAGAATATGTATCGAAAGTTAATTTCATGGATGATTCAAGGATACATCACACTTGAATAAAAAATAAATATATCATTTTATTGATCAAATCAATGTATTAAGTATAGAATTGTGTCCTAGATTTACTACAATGTGTCAGCCATATTAGCTTCTAGGACATATATCTAACAAGTGTAATGCCATTAGATGCCATCATACTCTACTATGATAATAATAATGCCATAATACTTGCTAAGGAGCTCAGATCTTATCAAAAGTCTAAGCATATTGAGCAGTGATTTCATATTATACGTGACTACCTTGAGAAGAAATATATCGAGATGTGAAGAGTAGACTCCACGAACAATATGGCAGACCCATTGACAAAACAGTTGGGCCAGTAGAAAATTGAAGTCCACCTTGAGAAGATGGGACTTAGGTTAGTGGCCAATTGACTTTAGTGCAAATAAGAGTTTGTTAGATGTATGCCCTAAAAGTCAATATGGTAGACACATTATAATTTTTTAAGATATAAATTTATACTTAAAATATTAATTTATCAATAAAGTGGGCAATTTTATTCTCATTCTTGTGTAATGTATCCTTAAATCATTCAAAAAATTAATAACTTAAAGACACATATTCTCAAGAGTTAAAAATTTGAACATATGTGATTAATCTCTAAATTACTTTTGATCAATGGATCGTCATGAAGATGGTGATTGATCTGATTAGAATGACACATGGATCATCTCTTTCAGATAGATGAGTCTTGAGCCTACAGTGTGGGGATACTGAATGAGAGTGCGGATAGTTGTTGAAGAATATCGATACCAAGCGTGATCAAATGAGAGATCATATAGATGTCTACTTACTCATCAGTTGATCTTCTCGATGCTATAGTAGTGTAAATGACTCTTTGACCTACGATGCTTTGGCTACTCACAATAGGGTTACTATAATTTGACTATACATAAATATAGTCTTTTAACCATTTGGATCCTTGTAGTGTATGTTGGCTATAGTAGGTTCATTATAGGAGTAGGATGCGCACCTAGATGGAATCCATCAATCTTAGTAGATAAGGAGTAGTCCTATAGGATTTAAGAAGCTGAGTGCTTAAGTCTATGGCCACAACAAGGTGATTGATGGAAAAGAGTTTTCATGAGTTTCAAGATTTAAACTCGAGCTAATTGAATCTTGTATATGACAGATGTTGGGGTTTGATGAGTTTTTCATAACCTCCATCTTGTCGAGACTCATGATAGAAGAACTGAATCATATGGTAACAACACCTAAGGGTTCTATTTATTTGTCTTACTGGATTGTCATCACATGTTGCTAGGTATCACTAGTGGATTGTAAGAACTCACTAGGATCATTCTAGATTGATGATCTTTGATGAGTGTGAGTTGAAATTATTTCAATCCATTGAAATATATTTCGATGATACTATGATGAAGATCATGGTATGTCTCACTACTAGATAGAACAGAATCTATGGAGTCACACATAATAGGGGTTTGATTATATCAGATGATTAGATCATGATCAAATTATCAATATGATTGATAATTTGGATTAATTTATAAAAGTTTCAAGTAGAGGATCTGCTAATAGTTAACAAGGAAGACTTAATTGCAATTATTGTAATGCAATTTGATGAGATCAAATTGAGGTTCAAGTCTTAGTTGAATTAAATCAAATTTAATTTGATTAGATTTGACCTAATTAATTTTAATTGGGAATATAAATTTCAGATTTGAGTTCTAATTAGATTAGGATTAAGTTAGACTCGAATTCAGCTCGAACTAAGTTCAAATTGGATTTGAATTGAATTCAAAATGAGCTGAATTGGATTAGATGTTAGAGTCCCAGATTTATTGAGACTCTCTATCTTCTCTTACATTAAAAAAGAGAGGCATGCATGGGGATGCGTGTCCCCTTCTTTGGCATGCGTAATTGAGAGAGAGGGTGCCCATCTCTTCCCTAATGTTCTCTCTCCTTTGGTTAAGGATTTATCTTTATCTAGATTTGAATTTGATTCAAAGATAAGGATAATCTTATCTGGAGTGGTTAGCGATAGTTGGACACCTCTATTTAGCAGGCATGGAAGAGAGAAGAAAAGAGATTTTTCTACATAGAATTTTTTCTATGTAGAAATAATTTTCTAACGTGCCCTATTTGCTTCTGCTCCTCACCCTTCTAGCACCCACCCCCTGGTGTGCCAATAGAGAGAGAGAAAAATTAAAGAGAGAAAAAAATGAAAAGGAGAGAAGGTATTCTCTCATCTCGGAGTTTTTCCTCCCTTCCTCCTATTTGCGTGAAAGGTGTCCGTGCACTAATAGAAATTGTGTCCTAAAGCCAATTGACTTATTGTAAATAATTGAACTCTCGTATATGAATGATTGATCAATAAATAAAAGTTATTTTGGAAAGTTCATCATATTGACATCTTCTCTATAGAACTTTTAATTTTATGATGAAGTCCTTAAAACTATAATACGATCGATAAAGGAGGATTTATCAAATAGTTCTTAAATATGTTCATAACCAAATGATGCGTCATTAATAGGATGATGATATTTATCGAGTATAGGTCATTGTGTACCATATAGATTGATTGTCCTCATAATTAAAAAGTATAGAGACACTGATATGATATACAGATAAGATGTAACAGTACATCATCACAGAATAAGTGATATACTTGCTTAGTATTTTACTGTCAAGAGCAGTTCGTGAAGTGTATGAGCCTATGTCCCTTAGATCTGAGATCACCATAATGACTTGGGAGCAACTCACTGTGTTTTAGTGCTAGACTATCTATATTTCTAATGCAATGATGGAAAGCTACTGGGTACAATCAAGTACTTATGAAGTCTGTGTGTGGATCAAAATATAATTAACCCCTCTGGATTTCAAAAGATAATGCATCACTATATTTTAATTTAGTAAAATTTTGTTCAGAATAATCCATGTGATAGATTTGAAAGATTGAAATATAATATGGATGACTCATTCAGGGTTAACAGTTAAACCCTAGGTCATCTTTGAGTATTCAGGATCAAAGAGATAAATTATGCGATAACCATATATATAGGTTCTTGAATATTACTTTACAAATATTCAATCTATCTAAATGTCGGGAACCATTACTAGATGGTATCTTCAATTCGTATATGAAATTATTTCTATGCTATCGATTTAGTGTTCAAACCTATAGAGTTATATAGAAAGTCATGCAATGTAGGAAAGAATTGACCTAAGTCTATGTTCAATATGAAAGTATGTGACTTGATTGAAAAATAGATTAGCTTAATTAAGAATTAAGTTAGAGGTTATACAGGATTAAATAGTTGACTATATCTAGTTAGTACTGGATATGAGGTGCAGGTTTAATTTCAGAGATGATAATGATCTGATCAATGATCCTAGGAATTTATGAGAGATTGAATTTAATCACTAATTATTTTAGATTATATCTGATTTAATTAGACTTAATTTATTTAAGACTAATTAGGTTAAAAATTCAAATTTGACTTGGACTTGAATTCTAATCAGATTGGGATTGACAGCCTATTCAAATTTGATTCGAATTAGGTTTGAATTGGATTCGATTTGAGTCCAATTTAGATTAGATCCATAGAGTCCAAAATACCTGAGACTCTCTCTCATGATTGGCCGACCAAGAGAGGAGGAGTGCTGATTTTATTTTTGCCCCATATGTGTGCGTGCGTGAGATTTGTTGGCATCCTTTCTCATATCAGTTTCCTACTTGGATAAGGAGAGAAACTAATTCAAATCTAGTTTGAATTAAACTCCTAACCTATTAAGTATTTGATCAGATAAGGGTGTCTACATCTATTTAAATGGAGGGAACCTCATCACTAATAATCAAGTCTTTGGTTTGCGTGACAAAATAAAAGAAAGAGAGAAAGATTATCGTGAGATAGGGAGAGGTTTTGTGCGAAAAGAGAGAGAGAGAGGGCATCCTTCTTATTTGCATGCAGTTCTTGGTGCACCCCTTCTAAGTGTAAGGAACTTCATCAGAGGTGTCCCCTATTGTGAGATTAGATCTCCTCCCTTTTCTTGATTCCCTTCTGAAGTATTGGTGCAAGATCTTCATCTCTCTTTCCTGTGGGGCTTGGCGTGCGCACGTAGTAGAGGTTCTGTATCTTCAAACCTTGCGAGGCATCATATTCAAGTAACCCATTGAAGATTTTGATCTTTATTCCACTACATACAAGATAATTTTTAAAGGTTATAAAGTTTTAGAGTAGAAAATTTTTCAAATGCATCCTAGCAATCCAATCCTGATCGGATTTATTCCCTTCAACTGGTATCAGAGTCAGGTTGATAATATGGATGCATAGATAATTTATTCTATTGAATTTATATATGATATATCACCAAATTTTTATGTTAGATATTGAATCTAATTTATACCTATTATCTAAATTTTTTTTGATCTGGTTTTGACCAAGTTTTAAGATCCTAATCAATGGTTGGCTATGGTTTATTATAAATCTATTATAACAAAATTTTTTGATTATAGATTTTTATTAAAATAACAATCAATTTGTGATCTATTTTAAATTAATTTTTAATAATTTTTTTTAAAAATATTTTAGGTTGAAAGTTAGACTTAATATAGATCTGAATTGAATCTATTTTAACAGATTTTTATGTCTGATTTTAAACAAAATGCTACACAACATAAAAATAAGTTTAACCAGAATTTTATTTTCTATACAGTCATATGTGTATCTAAATAGGTTTTTTATGTAATTTTAGATCTAAATTAATTATTTTATATGCTATATAAAACTAGGTTCAGATCTGAAATATATCTGATATGATGATCTAATAAGATTAGATGCATATCATATTTGTATGATCATGTGCATGCCTAGATTGTTTGATAATATGCATATTGATGTAATTAATTTTTTAAATTAAATTTTGATCTTAGTAGCTCAGTACTCAAATTAAGATGATCACCAGATAGTCCAATCATAAGAGGATGAAGAGATTAAGTCTCTCTCTTATCTATTTGATGGATTCTCTTATGACATGTAGAAGTACCACTGTGATCAAGTCTCATGAAGAAGAATAGTAAAAAAAATTTTAAAATTATTTTAATTATAGATATATTTAGATTAGATCTAAAGTGATTTATGATTAATTATAATTTTAGTAAAATAAATTTAGATATAAAAATTAATTTTAAGATCTGAATTGTATATTGCATATGATGTAATATATAGAGATTTAAATTTTTCTATGATGTATATATGAAATTTAGATCAAATTAATACATATTTAACAATAGATCAAATTGATACATATTTAATTATTAAACTTAGATTTAAAAACTAGATTTTAAGATCTGAATTATGATATATAATGTATATTTTATATAAAATTCTAGTAAAATAGTTTTACAAACTAAAATATATGTTTCACTCATTTAATTTAAAATTAAATTTAAAAGATCTAGATTTGAGAATTGAAGATGTTAAGATATCTTATAAATCGATGGATAATGGGTTAGCATGAATCAGATTTTCTAATCAGGTTAGACCTAGGGTTAAAAATAAATATAGACTAATTAGAGAAATTGATTAAATCTAATCAAAAGTTGAATTAGATTAGATTAGAATTTCTCTAGATCAACCTTAATAGTTGTAGCTTGATCAAGTCTATATTCTTAACCATACCAAATGGATCTGATTGTGGTTCAGTGGTTTAGCCTGAGTCATTTGGCTAATCAAATCAAAAATTAATCGACCAATTGGTGTCTAAGGTAGGTATGATAAGTCGATCGGTGGTTTTTAATTAACAGTCTACTTATCTGACCATTTTGATGGTGTCTAAAGCAAGTCGAGGTAGACCCTCACATCGATTTAACTTATCTGACCAATTTGATAGGTTATGTTTTGATTAGATCACTGATTGATCCAAGTTGATCCATGCCATTAAGATAAATCAGTTTGACTGATTTAGATTTCTTTGGATCAGCTTCTATAGTCCTCTTTATAACTTGATGAAGTTAGTGGGAGGACTTATAACTTGCAGGTCAAGTTTTTCTTTCATTCTCAAATCATTAAATCAAATCTTCTAAATTATTAGGTTCCTAAAATGATACAGTTATAGGGATAACTAGTTCATAGCCTTCCATTAAGGTGCATGATAATGGGTCCAATGATCTAATAAGCATTGGAGGCACCATACGCCTTGTATTTATTGGGTATTGGAATTATCATTCATTACATGATGACCTAGTTGTGTCTTTCAGATCAATGGTTAGGTTAATTGAGCCATACTCAGGTCTGAACATTCATTTGTTGGATGTAATAGGTGTGATTATGTTAATGGTTGGATCTAATCGAGATTTTCAATAAAGGTGACACACGCCTATTAAAGAAAAGTCTGGAGCAAAATCTAATTATTAAAAATTATTTGAAAAAATAATTGGTTAAGAACCTACCTATAAATGCACTAGAGAAGGTCGAACCACACTCGGATCCGAATGCAGTCTTTGTGAATTCTAGTTCTCGCTAAGGGATTAATGTAATTCTTTGAATTGAAGGTAGAGGCTATCAATTCGTATAAAATAGTGAAAGAATTTTTAGACTAAAGTCTATATCTTTAGGATTAAAATGATTCATATACTAATAGACCTTTAGTTTTCTTTTCCACCAATAGCTAATACACTATCGCTCTGCTCGCTATTAGACAGTGACAAGCTTACTAGACCCAACTTCAAAAGCTGGTATCGGAAGTTGAAGATCATCCTAGAGCATGAGAGGATCTTGTATGTACTTACAGATCCCATACCTAAAGAACCTACTGAAGCTGGTATCGAAAGTTGAAGATCATCCAGGAGCACGAGAGGATCCTGTATGTACTAGATCCAGTACCTAAAGAATCTACTACCAACGCATCCCGTGGGATGAGAGATACTTATTTGAAGTGGTTTAATGATCGTACGACTATGCATTATATTATGAGGGTAGCCATGAATGATGAAGTTAGTCGTAAGATCGAGGATGCACAACCAGAGCAAATGATTCAAATGTTGAATGAGTCCTTCAGCACCTCTGAGGATGCTGAGAGACATAAAATCTTCTGTGCTGTATTCAATATCCGTATGCGAGAAGGGATGTCAATCACTGATCATGTATTGTATATGATCGAGCAGATTGAATGCTTGAGCAAACTTGGCTTTTTGTTATATGAATAATTGGGCAAGGATGCTATCTCGAACTCGCTACTGAAATCCTACCTACTCTTCTTGAGTCATTATTGAATGACCAAGTCTGTAGTATACTATTATGGTTTGCTAGGATTGTTGTAGACATTCAAGAAGGATCATTAGCTCTAGAAGGAGCCGATGCATGTAGTGGGAGGTTCAGGAGTAGGTTGTCATTCTTCTAAGAGAGAAAAAAAAGGGTGCATAAGAGTCATGCCGTCGATCCAAAGTCGAAGCAAAGCAAGAAGTCGAAAGTCGACAAGAGCTAGACAGAATATTTTTTTGCAAGAAGTTGGATCATTGGAAGAGGAACTGTCCTATATATATAGCTTTTTTTGACCCAAATAGGTCAAAAAAGAGAAACAAGCAATCAGTTGCTACACCTGATAATTTTTCTGTCTGTGATACTACTACCTGAATATTGGATACCAAAAGTCTAATTAATATTTATAATTCGTTGTAGGGACTACAGATCAGTAGGAAGTTTAGAGAAGGTGAGTGGTTCCTGAAAGTTGAAGATAGAAGTCTTATTCTAGTTCTAGCTTTAGAAACTATGCAGCTTATTTTCGAGTCTAGTAGTGTCATACTAGATGAGTGTCATTATTGTCCTACCTTTATGATGAATGTCATCTCTGTAGGCCTTTTGACTAAACTTGATTATAAATTTTTAATAAAAGATGATTTTTGTGATATCATTGTGAATGATACTAAAATCATACGAGAATAATTGAAACATGACATATACCTCATATTACAGCCTGTTAGTATAATGTTTACATCGAACAAACATCCTAGAATAAATAATATCAGTGATACATATCTTTGACACTGTAAGCTAGGTCATATAAATAAGAACAAGATAGATAGGTTGACTAAAAAGGATATCCTCGACATTAATGGTTGTGAATCATTATCGACCTGTGAATCTTATCTTCTTGGTAAGATAACCAAGTCATCTTTTAAGAAAAAAGGTGAATGAGCTAGTGATGTTCTAGGTCTAGTACTATTGAGGTATGTGGACCTATGAATATAAGCCCCAGAGGAGGATACTATTACTTCATTACATTTATTGACGATCTATTGAGGTATGGGTATGTCTACCTTATGAAACATAAGTTTGAATTATTTAAAATATTCAAATAATTCCATAGTGAAGTAGAAAAATAGACTGAAAAGAGTATTAAAACTCTTCGATCAGACCGAAGAGGTGAATACCTCACCGATGATTTTCTGACATACCTAGAAGAGAATAAGATTCTCTCACAATGAACTCCTCCTAGAACATCAGAACACAATGGGATGTCTGAAAGGAGGAATCGAACACCATTAGATATGGTTCGATCCATGATGGACTTTATGACTCTGTCAATCTCCTTTTAGGGATACGCTCTTAATACTGGCTGCTACATATTGATAAGGTCCCTAGCAAGTCTGTCAATAAAACATCATATGAGATATGGACAGGACATAAGTTGGTACTCTCATATCTTAGGGTTTGGAGATGTCCGGCATATGTCAAATGTTTAAAAACATACAAGCTTGGATCTAGGTCCGATAAATGCTTATTTGTAGGATATCCTAAGAAAATGAAAGGATATTATTTCTACCTCACTGAAGAACAAAATATATTCATCAGCAATAAGGCAGTCTTTCTGAAAAGAGAGTTCCTTAGTGAAGGAACTGATGCCACTAAAATCGAATTTGATGAAGTTTGTGAGGTAGAAAAATCAGCATATACAAAATCAGATTTAATTGGAGAATCAAATCTGGAGCTTGTAGAGATGTCATTGAGGAGATCCAATAGAGTACCGCATCAACTGAATAGATACTATAGTTTCTTGGTCTGGGATGGTGATCTCGTCAAGCTAGATGAGAACAACAAAGATCCGATCACCTATATGGATGTCATGCAAAGATCCAACTCTAAAAAATAACTTAACGCTATGAATTTTGAGATGGAGTCTATGGAGATCAATGGTGTATGGACACTTATTGATCCACCTAAAGGAATTAAACTTATAGGGTGTAAGTGAATTTTCAAGAGAAAAAAAGGAGCAGACTGGAAGGTGGAGACCTATAAAGCCAGTCTAGTTGCCAAAAGATATTGTCAGCATTATGATATTGACTATGATGAGACGTTCTCTCCTGTGGCAATGCTCAAGTCTATCCAAATTATGCTTACAATAGCAGCATACTTAAATTACGAGATCTAACAAATAGATGCCAAAACCACTTTCCTTAATGGAGAGCTAGAAGAAGAGGTGTATATAATACAACCTGATGGGTTCATATCCACAGATGAATTGAAGGTGTACAAGTTAAACAGATCTATTTATGGATTGAAGCAAGCATCCAGGAGTTAGAACATGTATTTTGATAAGATGATCAAAACGTATGACTTTATTAGGAATAGAGAAGAGCCTTACATCTATAAATAGACTAATGATTCTGTAGTCATTTTTCTTATATTGTATGTAGATGACTTACTTTTAATAGGAAATGACATCTCATCTTTGCAAAGTATAAAATTGTGGCTATTATCGTAGTTCTCCATGAAAGATTTGAGAAAAGCATCCTACATCCTAGGAATGAAGATCTATAAAGATAGATCTAGAAGGTTGCTTGGGTTATCCCAATCCATATACATTGATACCATGTTCAAACAATTCAACATGGAGAATTCCAAAAGGGGCTATCTTCTGATGGGTCATGAAATTACTTTCTTAAAGAAGGATTGTCTAACAACACCTCAAAAGAGAGAGCACATGAGTAGAATCCCATATGCTTCAGTAGTGGGATCTATCATGTATATCATGACATGTACGAGGCCGAATGTGGCCTATTTACTAGGGATAGTGAGTAGATACCAATCTGATTTGGATGAAAACTATTGGAAGGTTGTGAAGATAATCCTTAAGTATTTGAGAAATACTAAGGATCAATAGCTTATCTATGGAGACACTGACTTAAAATTTGTGGGATATACTAATTTTAGTTTTCAATCAGATCATGATGATAGTAGAAGCGTGTTGGGCTATGTGTTCATCTTAAATGGAGGAGCAATATGCTGGAAGAGTTTTAAGCAACACACGATGGTTGACTCGGTGTGCAAAATGAAATACATTGCGGCATTCGATGCTGCAAAAGAGGCTGTTTGGTTAAGAAAATTCATTACTAAACTTGGGGTGGTTTTCTCTATTGATGGTTTAGTCTTACTATATTATGATAGTACTGGAGCCATAACTCAAGCTAAAAAACTCAAATCCCATCACAGAATCAAGCACATTCTGTGATGCTATCATCTTGTCCATGACATCATGGATCGAGGTGACATCGAGTTGCAAAAGATTGATGGAAAAAAAAAATCTGGCGACCCTTTCACTAAAGCTCTCAGGATCAATGAGTTCGATGATCACAAGTGGAAGATGGATATAAGATACGCACCCAATTAGCTTTAGTCCAAGTGAAAGTTGTTAAGAATTATGTCCTAAAGTCAATTGACTTATTATAAATAATTAGACTCTTATATATGAATTATTGATCAATGTATAAAAGTTATTTTGACAAGTTCATCATATTGACGTCTTCCCTATAGAACTCTTAATTTTATGATAAAATCCTTAGAACTAAAATACGATCGATAAAAAAAGATTTATCTAATAGTTCTTAAACATGTTCGTGATCAAATGATGCATCATTAATAGGATGATGATGTTTATTGAATATAAGTCATTATGCATCATATAAGTTGGTTATCCTCATAACCAAAAAGTATGAAGATGCTAGTACGGCATACAGGTGAGATGTAGGAGTACATTATCATAAAACAAGTGACTCACTTGCTGAGCGCTCTGCTGTCAAGAATAGTTTGCAAAGCATATGGGCATGTGTCCCTCAGATCTGAGATCACCATAGTGACTTGCAAGTAACTCACTGTGCTTTGATGCCAAACTATCTGCACTTTTAATGCAGTGATAAAAATATTGAGTTCCAGTCATGCAGTGGAATATGGATTTCAAAAATTTTTAACATGCATAGGAGTTTAAACACTTAAAATCAGAACTCAAACCCTATAATTAACTTGTAGACTCCAATCAAACCATTCAAATAGGATAGAAATTATACTTCTTAAAGAAGATGATCAGATGGCAAAATGATCTCCATAAGAATCCAAAGTAGAAGCCCTCCAACAGAGATCCACATAAAAGATGATCAAGGTCCTTCCCAACCGAAATAATGCTGCAGTATTTCTTTACAAGAACACTACCGATGTCCTTCTCCAAGAATGAATCACACCACTAACTATTTACCTTTGATTTCTCTACTAGGACCATGCCAAGAACCTCTTCTTAAGAGATCTCACTACCTAGAGTTTGGTTTTGTACTCCAACACATGAAAAAACCAAACCCTAGGTCAAGCAGCCCTCACTTGCCTTTTTCTTTCTTCTTCTCTCTCTTTCTATTTTTTTCTCTCTTCTTTTTCTTAATTTTTTTTCAAAATTTTTTTGCTTAATCCTCACTTATCCTATACCCAAATGCCAAGATATCTGCTCCAAAATTTATAGGGAGCAACTCCTATAAATAGGAAATGAAGAGGTGAATAGGTTTCCTAAGGGGCGTCAACTCTTAGTGCTCCACCTTCTCACATGGGGAAGTGAATCCTCATGCAAGAATAAATGGTGTGAAAGAGTTTCAAGTGCTGAAAGCTCTTCCTCTTCCATACCCATAAATATCATATATTAATGATGTGTGAAAGAAATAAATGGAGTGGGAAACAAAGAAATGTATTAAAAGAAAGACTCTTCTTTTACCACACCCATAAATTTGGGCATTGAATCTAGGTGGGTGACATGAAGAACCTCTTTCACATATGAAACACTTCCATATAAAGGCAAAAAACTAATTAAATATAGATCTAATCTAATTAGGTTCAAGACAACAAGTTAAGTGTAGCTTAAACACTTTGAACTAACCAAATTGAGAATTTGGATTAACATAATGTGCTAGCATATCAAATTAACCTTTAAAACTTACAATAAGTTCAAATAAAATTAGACCAAGATCAAATCTCAAAGTGTGTGACTCATTGAGTTTCAAATCTAGCCAGCAGTAGATCCAAGCTCTTGACCTAACCCTAATCCAATTAGATTAGGTCAGTTTAATTGTATCAATTAATCAGAACTCTTTCTAATTAATTCTCAAATTAAACTCTTTTAATTCTTGTGAGTTCACAAGTCAAGATTGATATCTAGCAATGTGTCATGACTATCTGAAAGAGATAGAATTTAGTAGAAATATCAAAATGATCCTTCAGTGATAAGTTATCATGCAATTCAATCCTTCAGTCATACAACATTCTAGACGAGCAATGGATATAGAATCATATCAAAATCAAATACTCATCTATATGTATCTCAATCAGAAGATGATGATTTTGTTGATGATACAGTAGAAACTCCTTTCTAATTATCATCTTGCTTTGGCCAAAGACTTCCTAAATCATCATCCATGAGATCACATAGGATGTTCGCTCCCTTTATCAGGAGTGATCAATCTCTTATTGATCACTCACAACCTCCATGCATACTTCACCATATCCATAACACCCCATATAAGGATCAGAAAATCAAGCTAGGGAATGAATCAAAATATAGATTCATGTACACAAGGTACCATGGTGATCTCAAGTCTAAGGATCACTTGCACAGCTCCCACTAGAGAATAATCAATTGACATACAAATAAAGCTCTATTAGATGTTCTCTCATAAGTCAATTCAGTGAACTCATTTTTTAATGAGCAACCACATTCTTGTATTAGTGTCACACACAAGTGGTTGTGAGATCAACCACCCTTTCCATCGAGCATACATAGGATGTGCCAGTCTTTTCGATATCATTGATCTTCGACTCAATGAACCAATGACTGAACATATTTTAGATCAAGACTATCAAGGATTTAGGTTTCACTGACATGATATCATCATGGCCCTAAAACTATTATCCTAATCTATGAGGTTCATTATAATCTTAAACAAATATAAGATGCAGCATATAATGAATCAAAGATGCCCAACTTTATTAATAAATAATATCAAATACATGAGTTTGAAAGATAAAATATAAAAAAATACTCTATCGTATCACATATGTGATTGACTTGTAAGGTATTATTCTTTTAATCTCCCACTTACACTAAAGCCAATCATCCTTATACTTGATGCCCATGCAATCTAGATGGCAATCAAACTACTGCAATGACAAGGCTTTAGTGAATGGATCCATTATATAATTTTTGGTGCCAAATCGCTCAACGATCATATCGCATCTTTCGATTATCTCTCGAATGAGGTGGAATCGCCTTAGGATGTGTTTGGATTTGTAATGAAATCTTGATTCCTTTCCTTAAGCAATTGCCCCAGTACTGTCACAATAAAAAGGCATCGATTATTCAATTCTAAAAATCACATCCAATTTTGAGATGAACTTCTTTATCTAGACGGCCTCCTTAGCAACCTCACTAGCAGCAATATACTCGACCTCAGTGACTAAGTCAGCAATAGTTTGCTGTTTGAAACTTTTCCAACTTACCATGCCATCATGCAGAATGAACACATAACAAGATATAGATTTGCTATCATTCAGATCAGATTAAAAATTGAAATCAATAAAGCTTTCCAGTTTCAAATCAGATCGACCATATATAAAAAAAATATCTCTAGTCCTTCTTAAGTACTTGAAAATATTTTTTACAGCTTTTCAATGACTCTCCCCTGGATCTGTCTAAAATCTGCTTACAATGCCCAAAGCATAAGCCACATCAGGCCTGGTATATAGCATAGCATGCATAATCAATCCTACAACTGAAGCATAAGGAATAGAACTCATTCTATTTCTCTCTTTAAGTATCTTAGGAGATATCTTCTTAAAGAGTTGTATGCCATGACTCATGGGTAAGTAACTTCTTTTACTTTTCTCCATGTTGAATCTCTTCAACACAAGATCTATGTACCTAGACTGGGACAAGCCAAGCATCCTTTTCAACATATCCCAATATATCTTTATACCAAGTATATAGGATGCTTTACCTAAATCTTTCATGAAAAGTTTTTGTGATAGCCGTGTTTTGATCGATTGTAATATAGGGATATCATTCTCAATAAGTAGTATGTCATCTACATATAAGATCAAGAAGATAATGGCACTTCCACTAGTCTTCTTATACATATATGGTTCATCCATATTCTTGATAAAGCCAAATAATTAGATCGTCTCATCAAAATGGATGTTTCAATTCCTCAATATTTGCTTTAATCTATAAATAGATTCTTTAGCTTGCATACTTGATTTGTTCTTCCATTGGAGATAAATTTCTCTAACTGAGTCATATAGACTTCTTCCTTAAGATTTTCATTAAGAAAAGTAGTCTTGACATCCATCTGCCAAATCTCATGGTCATGATATGCAGCTATAGCAAGCATAATCCAAATAGACTTGAGCATGGCTATAGGTAAAAAGATTTTTTCATAGTCAACACTTTATCTTTGTCTAAAATCTTTTACCACTAGCATGGCCTTATAGGTCTCTATCTGGCTATCTACTTCAATCTTCTTCTTGAAGATCCATTTGCAGCCTATTAGGGTCACACCCTCATGTGCATCAACTAAAGTCCAAACTTGGTTGGCATATATGGATTCTATTTTAGATTTTATAGCTTCAAACCATCTATTAAAGTCACTACTCATGACTGCTTTCGAATAGGTCGTAGGATCATCATTCTCAATGATGTGTGATGAGTTGTCATTCTCAATGATAAATTCATACCTGAGTGGTACATTATGCACTCTACCTAACCTTCAAAGAGGAGGTGTGTATTGTGAATGTGCCTCAATAATGGGCACATCAGGTGGAGGATCAACTTGTAAACTCTCCACATATTGCTTCTGGATAGACCGTAGATCTTGAACTTTCTCAAGTTCAACTATCCTCCTACTACCCCCTTCTTAGATGAACTTTTTCTCTAAGAAAGTGGTATGCCTACTAATAAACATTTTTTGTTGAGTAGGGTGATAGAAGTAGTATCATATATTCTCCTTAGAATAACCTACAAACCTATATTTATCCGACCTTGCACTTAGCTTATGTCCTTCAGTATTCCTGACATAAGCAGGACAGTCCCAAATCTTAAGATACTTAAGATTAGGCTTCCTATCTCTTTGTATCTCATATGAAGTACTAGGGACAGATTTATTAGGTGCCCTATTTAAAACATGTATGATAGTTTCTAAGGCATGACCCCAGAAAGAAATCAAAAGATCTGTGAAGTACATTATGGACTGCACCATATCTAATAAGGTGTGATTCCTCTTTTCTACAATACCATTTAATTGTGGAGTGTAGGGAAGAGTCCATTAAGAGAGAATTCTATTTTCTTTTAAATGATCAAGAAACTCACTAGTTAAATATTTATCTCCTCGATTAGATCGAAGAACCTTGATACTCTTACTAGTTTGTTTCTCAACCATTCTTTGGTACTCTTTAAACTTATCAAAAATTTCAAATTTGAATTTCATTAAATACGTATATCCAAATCTAGATAAATCATTAATAAATATGATTAAGTAAGAGTATCTATCTCTGGCCTGAGTTAACATTGGACCATAAATATTAGTATGTACTAGGCCCAAAATGTCACTCATCCTATCTCCATGTCCAGTAAATAGAATTTTGGTCATCTTACCCATAAGACAAGATTCACAAGTTTTATATGATTCAAAATCATAAGAATCAAAGAACTTTTCTTTATATAACTTGTTAATTCTTGACTCATTGATATGATCAAGTCGGTTGTACTAGAGGTATGTGACATTTACATCTTCTCTCTTTTTTTTCTTCATTTGATTAACATGAAGAATATTATCATTAAGCGACAAGAATAAAAGATCATTATCAATAAAACTATTTCAATAACATTCATTAAAAAACTAAACAAAGCAACTATTGCCCTTTCCTCTTAATTCAAAATCTTGTTTCAGTAACATAGGTACAAAAATAATATTTCTAATAATGTTAAGGACATAATAATAGTCCTTCAATTCTAAAACTTTGTTCAAAGACAACTTCAACAGTTTGGTTCCTACGACTTCAGCTTGGATGGACTCTTCATTAGTGCCAAACAATACAAAGTCACCTTCATTCAGACTCCTTATGTCCTACATGCCCTGCAATGATTTTCAAAGATATGAACCATAGGCGGTATCCAATATCCAAGAATTTAAAGTTGAAGTACTTAATGATAAGTTTGTTTGTATCATATATAAACCTTGAGCAACATTTACTTCCTTGTGCTTCAAACTTGCAAGGTAGTCCTTTCATTTTCTCTTCCAGTGCTCTTCTGTGCCACACTGATAATAGGTACCCTTGACGGAGACTTTCTTTGCCTTCTTCTTGGAGATGCTAGCTTTAAGGTTCAACTTTTTCTTAGACCCTTCTTGTCTTTCTTCTTAAAGATTTTATCTACAAAAAGAACATGAGCCTTATCATCCTTGAAATGGCTCTCCGTTGTCTTCAACATATTGAGCAGCTCAAGTAAGCTAGTGTTCAGTTTATTCATATGATAGTTTATGATAAATTATGAGAAGAAATTAGCGAGTGACTACAGGATCAGATCCTAACTAAGCTCACCATCCATTGCTAAACCCAACTATTCAAGATGAGTGATCAGTGAAGGGAATATGCCCTACAAGCCAATCAAAATTTATATTTTGATGAATTTTTCTTGTAATCTTTCAGACTTATGTATTGACTCTTTAAATAATAAAAGATATTTTTCATCATATGCTGCATCTTACTTTTGTAATGATTATGATGAACTTCATAAATCAAAAAAATAAATTTAAGATTATAATGAGATCATACATATGAGACCTAAAATCTTAAAAATTCTGATTTAGAATATTCCTAGTTATAGGAGCATTGAGTAGGGGATCAATGTTTCAGATAGATTAGCACTTTCTATGTATGCTCGATGGAGAGGGTGGCAGATCTCATAAGCCACTTGTGTGAGATACTAATATATGGAAGTGGGTGCTCATTAAAGAATGAGTTCACTGAATTGATCTGACTTAAGAAATATCTTATGAAATTTACCTACCTATCAAAAGATATTTTCTTATAGTGAGAGTTGTGTATGTAATCCTTTGACCTGAGACTACCATAGAACCTTGTATACATGAATTCATATTTTTTTATTCATACTCATTCATGACTTAGTTATATACGAGGTGTTCTAGATATGATAAAATGTATATAGAGGTTGTGAGTAGGTCAATATGAAATCGATTACTCTTGGTAAGAGAAGATCGCATCCTACTTGCTTTGATCGATTGATAATTTAGAAAGCTTTTGATCAAAGCAGAATAAAAATTAGAAAGAATTTTTAATATTTTATTAACTAAATTATCATATAAAATTGAGAGAAATATGAGTATGATATTGGATTTGACATCATTCCATATCCAGAGTCATATTTGGGATGCAGGAAGACCGCAAGATCAAATTGCACGATAACTTTCCACTGAAGGATATTTTTAATATTTTTATTAAAAATTTTATATCTTTTAGATAAAAATAATATATTACTAGATGTCAATATTGTCTTATAAATTTAATTGAATTAAAGAGTTTAATTCAATCATCAATTAGAAAGAGTTCTAATTGCTGAAATCGGGTTAGCTCGATTGGATCTAGATCGGTTAGATTAAATTCTAATCAAATAAAATCAACTTGAACTAGAACCTATTACTAGTTAGATATAGAACCCAATGGGTTACACATAAAGGGTATTGATTAGGGGTCTAATTGGATGAGATCAGATTTGCAAAATTGACATGCTAGCACATGTTGCAAAAAACTAGCTCCTTATTTCGAATCAGGTTTGAAATTGATTCTAGATTGGGCTAATAAAGGCCAAATTAATTCAAATTAATTTTGGATTTGAGTTGGCTCAGCCCTTGGCTATATGTATTGAAAATTTGGAGCCAGAAAACTAAGTCTCTATGAGTCAAGAATTTTTCTTGTGTGTGGGTGCAGTTTTTGTGTGCAGAAATAGCTTTCGCATCCTATGAGATGGGATGCCTCATCCTCAAGCTTATCCTATGTTCCATGATAAAATAAAATTTTGGATGATTCTTAAATTTATTTTGAGCAAAATTATTTTTTTTTAAGTTAAAATTCTTTCTGGTCTAATTGTGAAAATTTGTTGAAAATAGAAATCCTGTCAGCCTGATCCATGCGCCTGACCAAGAGTCCAACTTGTGAAGGACTCTAACCCATTTGTCACGCCACTTCTTAATCTAAATTTTTTTTCCACAACATTCTCATGTTAGTGCCTTAATTTTTAGCCATTGGATGGATAAAATTATATTGATGGGTGGTGGAAAAAAATTATGCCATGAGAAGCTGTGCGATGCTTCAGAGAATCATTGAGAAAAATATTCTGAAGAATCCTTCTGTGCGAAGCATCTCTTGGATTTTTTCTCAATGATTGTCATGTATCAAAAACTTTCAAATGGGCATGAGAATTCATCAGGAGGTGTGAGATTTTCTGATGGATGCGAGATGGCATGTGGAAGGGGTGCGAAAAATTCTCGAAGGCAACCCATCACTAAGTATTTAAAAGGGGGTGCGCCGGGGGATTGGATTAATTCAGATTTCTACTTCCTCCTTTCTTTCTAACATCCTCTCTCTATTGTCTAATTAGTCTCTTCCTTTTCTTGTTAAGATAAATCTAAAAATAGTAAGGATAAGTCCGATTTTAGGACAAGAGACTAGGAAGAGAATTAAAGAAGACAAGGAGAGAAGAAAGGTAGGGATAGGAAGGCTAGGAGAAGAGGAAGAGGGTCTTTAGGTCCTGGTATTCAAAAAAAATCTCAGAGTGAGAATTTTAGAGGAAGAATCCTCTCAAAGAGATCGTATCCTGATCATAGCCCTGTGTGGATCACCGTTGGAGGGCGAACACTTGGGCGCCTGGTGGAGGTTACGCTAAAATTTGGATTAAGCACTGCAGGTATTCTTCTATAACTTAAATTTAATCTTGAATTTATGTTATATATGATTGTTAATCATCAAAAAGATACTGATTTAAGAGTTTAATATTTAAATTTTTTTTATTAAAATTTTAAAATCCATTATGTTTTCGCTGTGCATGCCCACCCTGAAACCCTACAATCAAATCAATCATTTTTAGGATATGAGTCTGTACGGACATGCCTTCACTCATCCTGATACAGAACAACTCATGATGTCATGCACAACTAGATTATGTCTTTAATCTAATTGTTACTTTCACTCTTTTATCGAATATCATAGCCCTCTCCTATGATAAACAAGAAACCCTATTGATTTTCTTAGTGGGGTTGAGATCCTAATTCCTCACAAAAGGTCTTGTGGTTGCACAACAAACCTTCATGAGTTTAAAGATAGAAAACTCTTTTTCAATTGCATCTTATGTAACTCTCAATATCTTTCTACCTCTAAAATATTCATATCCTTATGGTTGCATAATACACTATAATGTTTTAGTTAAGTTAGACCCTTCATGTTCATACAGTCATATCTGAATGATGTTGTCCTTGTGGTTGTATAACAAAGCAATATATCCAAAATGCTGTAAGCATCAAATATGCACTTAGACAACCCCACATCAATCTCCATAGTAAGTTTTGTGGTTGCACAACAAACTTACTACAATTCTTAATATGATACTGGCTTAGCATGAAGGAAGGCATATGTAGTATCTACATCACTAAGCAATCCAAACTCGAAACTCAATAGATAAGATTGGCTAGGTAAGTAAGTGGGAGGCTCCCCGATTCTTTCCTTAGACACCAACAACTTAGCCAGTTAAGCAAACGGACCTAATTAAATAACCACCTTTGATACTTTTCAAGACACCAATTGATCAATGAATCCGACATTTGGTTAGCAAGTGAATCCTAACACTACAACTTAATATAATTTTTAATGAGGATTTTAAACTGATTTCTAACACATCCTAACAATTTACATCATATGTAAAAGTGCATATCATAAGAATGAAAATAATTTTCATGCATCATATCATGCTATATAACATACTATTCAAGTTGTAATATCATTCATATGCTTATGCCAAAAATATGATAACAAAAATCATGTAGGGTGCATTCAACATTAGAGCCAATACCATTTGACAATGATTTGGACTCAATTCTTTGGTCTAATTCACATATCAAATTTAACTTAGGTCAACAAATTGAATCAATATCTAAACCCTAATCAAATTAGGTTTGATCAAGTCAGCAAATAGGCTAAAAACAATACACCCTAATCAAGTCGATTCAAGCACCAATCTACCATGAATCATAAAATTTTAAAAAATAATAAATTCAAAATTTAACAATTGAAATTTCAAGTCATACTTCAATCATGGTCAAAAATAATTTTTGATTTTAAGATCGATGCTAGAAATCAATAGAACATTCGACATCATATGAATCAGATCACATTTATACTACAACAATAGCACCTATTTAATTGAATCTAATAAGGGTGGCTTTGATACCACGGTTGGATTTCGATCACGCAATGAAAGTGAGGATGCTATTATGTAGATTAATCTACAATAACAAAAAACCAATATAAGCGGACCTAATCTAATTAGGTTCAAGGCAACAGGTTAAGTCTAGCTTAAACACTTTGAATTAACCAAATTGAGAACTTGAGTTAACACAATGTGCTAATATATCAAATTAACTTTTAAAACTTATAATAAGTTTAAATAAAATTAGATTAAGATCAAATCTCAAAGTGTGTAACCCATTGGGTTCTAAATCTAGCCAGCAGTGGATCCAGGCTCTTGACCTAATCCTAATCTAATTAGATTAGGTCAGTCCAATTGTATTAATTAATCAAAACTCTTTCTAATTAATTTTTGAATTAAATTTTTTAAATTCTTATGAGTTTACAAGTTAAGATTGATGTCTAGTAATATATCATGACTATTCAGAAGAGATAAAATTTGATAGAAATATCAAAATTATCCTTCTGTGATAAATTATCGTGTAATTCAATTCTTCAGTCATACAACATTCCAGATGAGCAATAGGTATAGAATCATGTCAAAATCAAATGTTCATCTATATGTATCTCAATCAGAAGGTGATGATTTAGTTGATGATATATTAAAATTTTTTTTCTATTTATCATCCTACTT
Organism: Elaeis guineensis; assembly: GCF_000442705.2. Lineage (NCBI taxonomy): Eukaryota > Viridiplantae > Streptophyta > Magnoliopsida > Arecales > Arecaceae > Elaeis > Elaeis guineensis. The sequence continues at coordinate 47,803,219 of NC_025997.2, forward strand.
TGACCAAAGACTTTCTAAATCATCGTCCTGTGAGATCATATAGGATGTTCACTCCCTATATCAGGAGTGATCGATCCCTTATTAACCACTCACAATCTTTATGCATACTTCATCATATCCAGAACATCCCACATAAATATCAGAGAATCAAGCTAAGGAATGAACCAAAATATGGATTCATGTACATAAGATACCATGATGATCTCAGGCCTAAGGATCACTTGCACAACTTCCACTAGAGAACAACCAGCTGACATGCAAATAAGACTCCATCAGATATTCTCTCATAAGTCAATTCAGTGAACTCATTCTCTAATGAGTATCCATATCTTTGTATTAGTTGCATACGCAAATAGTTGTGAGATCAACCACTCTTTCCATCGAGCATTCATAGGATGTGCCAGTCTTTCTAGTATTATTGATCCCTAACTCAATAAACCAATGACTGAGAATATTTTAGATTAGAACTATCAAAGAATTAGATCTCACTGACATGATCTCATCATAGTCTTAAAACTATTATCCTAATCTATGAGATTCGTTATAATCTTAAACAAGTATCAAATACAGTATATAATAAATCAAAGGTGCCTAACTTTATTAATAAATAATGTTAAATATATGAGTTTGGAAGATAAAATATAGAAAAATATCCCATCATATTATATATAGATTAGCTTATAGGGTATTATTCTTTCAGGAAGGTTACTGGATACAGTCAAGTACTTGCGAAGTCTGTGTGTGGATCAAGATGGGATTGACCCTTCTGAATTTCAGGAGATAATACGTCACTGTATTTTAATTTAGTAAAATCTTGATCAAGATAATCCATGTGATGGATGTAAAAGGTTGAAATATAATATGGATGACTCATTCAGGGCTGACAGTTAAACCCTAGGTCATCTTTGAGCATTCAGGATCAAAGAGATAAATTATGCAGTAACCATATACATAGGTTCTTGAATATTGCTTTGCAAATATTCGACCTATTCAGACATCAAAAATTATTGCTAGATGGTAACTTTGATTAGTACAAAAATTATTTCTATGTTACTGACTTAATATTCGAACCTATGGAGTCACGCATAAAGTCAAGCGACATAAGAAATAATTGATCTAAGTCTATGCATTCAATTTGGAAGTATGTGACTTGATTGCACAAATAGATTAGCTTAATTAAGAATTAAGTTAGAAGTCATATGGGATTAAACAATTGATTATGTTTAGCTAGCACTAGATGTGAGGTGCAGATTTAATTCTGAGGATGATAATGATATTATCAATGATCCTAGGGATTCTTGAGGGATTGAATTTAAGTGCTGATTATTTCAAATTTGATCTGATTTAATTGAGCTTAGTTTAATTCAGGCTAATTGGATTAGAAATCCAAGTTAGACTTGGACCTGAATCCTAGTCAGATTGGGATTGACAGTCTATTTGAATTTGGTTCGAATCAGATTCGAATTGGATTTGATTTGAACTTAATTTGGATTAGACCCATAGAGTTCAAAATACTTGAGACTCTCTCTTATGATTGGCCGACCAAAAGAGGAGGGAGCATTGATTTTATTTCCACCCCATATGTGTGTGTGCATGAGATATGTTGGCCTCCTTTCTCACATCAGTTTCCTACTTGGATAAGAAGAGCAAGTAATTCAAATCTGGTTTGAATTAAACTCCTAACCTATTAAGTATTTGATTAGATAAGGGTGTCTACATCTATTTAAAGGGAGGGAACCTCATCACCGATAATCAAGTCTTTGGTTTGTGCTATAAAACAAAAGAAAGAGAGAGATTACCATGAGATAGGGAGAGGTTTTGTGCCAAAAAAAAAAGGGAGGGCATCCTTCATATTTGCATGGAGTTCTTGGCACACCCCTTCTAAGTATGAGGAACTGAAAGAAGAGTGCCCTATAAGCCAATCGCAAGTATGTTGCGATGGAATTTTTCTTTATAATTTTTTAACTCATGTAATAATATTTATTATTTGAGGCATTGATTCATCATATTAGCTACTTCTTATTATGACTAAGACTATGATGAATCTCAAAGACTAGGACAATGATTTTAGGAGACATGAATGGGTCATGCTAGTGAGATCTAAAATTTTAAAATTCTAATCTTAAGTATTTCTGATCGTAAGAACATTGAGTCAGGGATCAATATTCCAGATAGACTGACACATCCTATGTATGCTCGATGGAGAGGGTGGCAGATCTCACTAGCCACTTGTATGGGACACTAATACAAGGATGTGGATGCTCATTTGAGAAATGAGTCCACTAAATTGACTCAATGAAAGAGAACATCTTATAGAAGCTTTACTTGCATGTCAAAGATGGTTCTCTAAGTGAGAGTTATGCAAGTGATCCTTAAACCTGAGATCACCATAAAATCTTATGCACATGAACCCATATTTTGGTTCATACCTAGGCATGGCATTAAGACATGTACCGGGTATTCTGGATATAATGGAGTGTATATGGAGGTTGTAAGTAGGTCAACATGGAATCGATCACTCCTAGTAAGAAGAGATCGCATCCTGTATATTCTCAATTCTAGATGATTTGGAAAAAATCTATTGGCCAAAAGTAGGAAGGAGATTAGAAAGAGTTTCTAATACTTCTTCATTGAAGTCATCATTAATTAATTAAGAATCGATATGAATGTGTATTTGAGTTTGACATGATTCCATACTCATGACCATATTCAGGGTGCTGGGATGATCGAAGGATTATATTGCATGGTAACTTGCTACTGAAGGGCATATTTAGTATTTTTATCAAATTTTTATATCTTTTAGATAGTCATGATATATTGCTAGATGTCAATCTTGACTTGTAAGTTTTTGATCAAATTAAAGAGTTTAATTCGAATGCCAATTAGAAAGAGTTCTAATTACTGAAATCGGATTAGTTCGATTGGACCTAAATCAGTTAGATTAAATTTTAATCAAATTAGATCAACTTATATCTAGACCTACTACCAACTAGATGTAGAATCCAATGAGTCACACACATATAAAAATTGATCAAAGACCCTTTTGAAAAAGATTGATTGAAATTTTGGATTCAATCAGGGCTCCGGTAAGCATGCTAGCACGTGTGGAACCCTTGCTCCTTTGGAGATCGATTTGGTCTCATCCCTTGCTAATTAGCTAGCCCAATTTGATGGGCATTTAGGTCAGGTCAAGCCACCTAGAAGCAGCCAAAAAGAGACACCATATCTGGTGTACACACCAAATAACTAAGAGTCCAACTTAAGAAGGACTCTTGGCGCTAATATGCAGAATGCATGCGCACTTTATTTGTGGCATGGAGGACTAAGAATCCTTCTATTTTGGGTCTCTATTTTTTATGACAAGTAGATCAGATGATGAGCTACCTAGCACACCTTTTGAAGTATAAAAAATTTATCAGATTGTGCATGAAAAAATTGCTCAAAACATTGATGCATGTGCGACAGTTTTTTCTGGATGCACGAAGGGATGTGAAGGCTCCTTCTGTTTAGGGAGTCTTAAGCAACTTTTTATCTGATAATTTTTGTGATAAGGATCAATTTTAAGTGCTGATCATTTGATAAAAATCTAAAAAATTCTTAGATTAAGAAAGATTGCTTTTCACACCCTTTTCTTGGCGTGCGCATGCACGATAGGGAGAAGGTGCTCGCACATCTCTTCGATGAAGAGTCCTTCTCACATATGAACTCCTATACAAATAATGTGTCTGTTGCCCAGCTATGCAACCTAAGAGGGGGGGGTGAATTGGATTTCTAAAAATTTAAAATTAATTTAGAACTATGAGGACTATATAACAATGAGCAGGATATATGTGGAGAGAGATTTATGCAAGGTGTAGAAATTGGATGCAAAAATGCAAGTAGATAAGAAAATTTAGAAGGAGAGCAAGTAAGCACAATATAAATAAAAAGATTTATAGTAGTTCGGTGTCAATCTTGCACCTACATCCACTCCCCAAGCTCCTACTTAAGAATTCAAATCCACTAAACTATATTCAATCAGAATACAATGTCGGTACCTCTGACTCTAGCTATTCTCAGCTAGAGCACTTATTTCTCGGGTATAAGCCAACCCAATATAATTTGATTCAGGTTTTGGATCAATCTTTCTACATTTTGGAATCCTTCCAAAACTAAAAATCAACTCAAAAATAGAGTATAACAGTTAATCATACGGATATACAAATGTAGCTCCTTTAATGAGTAAATAAAGCTTTAAATACACTTTACACAATAAGAAGGAAGCTTTTCTGATTTTCTTCAAGGTGGTTGAAGACTTGAATGAGCTCTTGAGGGGTTGGTGAACTTGAAATGAAAGCTTCTTTAACTTCAAGAGGGCTCTTTTTTTAGGGCTGAAAATGAATGCTTGAAGAACCTTTTCAAAACCTTATTAATTCCCTCCTTTAAGTATCTTTTATAACTTCAAAAGATGGTGGAGAATAATCTGGACTGAAATAGAGCCATTGGAGATCATTAAATGAGCATTAAATACAGCCAAAATGAGCTCAAAACTAGCTATTACGGAGCTTTTTTGTCACAGGGATCGACTCATAGGGTTGACTCATGCACATGGGTCGACTCATGGGGTCGACTTCTGTGGCACAGAACAGAAAATGTCTGTTCTATAATTTGACATACACATCAACAGAGGTTGACTCATTGGATCGACTCATACACAGGGATCGACTTATGGGGTCGACTCAATTGGATGTGCCAGCTAAAAAATCAGCGTGCTGTTCAACTTTTAATGTGAGTCGACTCATGGGGTTGACTCAATTTTATAAACATGATTTTCTTTCAAAATATATATCCAAAAATATTGAAAAGATCACAAATCTTCTGTTCTTGCTCTTGAGGCTTTCGAGTTAGGACTTGGTGAAATTATGATTTTGCCCCTGAAAAATAACAAGTCTTTTTCCAAGCCAAAATCATTGGTAACCCCTTCAAATACTTTGTAATCATCAAAAATAATTCAAGGAGCAACAATCTCTCCCTTTTTGATGATGACAAAATACTTGACCAAAAGCAGAGTATAACAAATACAAAGTATTGAACATGAATTTCAAATTTATGAAAATGCATCACTTAAATATCATAGCCAATTATTTGAATGAAATGCATCATAAGTACTTTGAAGATCAATTTGAAATGTGCTTATAGGATCATTTGCTTTGAAAATTAAAAATTACTAACAATTTTGGTTTGACAATTTTGCTTATTGCTCGACCTCAATTTTTTTTGATTCTTTGACACATTTGCTTAATAATTTTGCTTATTGCTCTTGATTCTATTTTTTTATTACTTATTGCTACTCTTGATTCTATTTCTTTATTGCTTATTGCTCAATCTCGATTTTTTGATTCTCTACTCCCCCTTTTTGACAGCATCAATTAAGATCTTAAGGGATTTTAAGGAAAGAGAAAAGAAAAGAAAGATAACAAAAAGACATATTTTCTTTACTCCCCATTTTTGATACCATATTTTATTTCTTTACTCTCCCTCTTTGATTGCTTATTTCTCTACTCCCCTCATTATAGCAAACATAAAGGATATATCAATTTGCTCATCTAGAAGATATTGCTATTCATAGTATTTCACAGCACAAATATGAGTTATTTTTTATATCTCATAATTAAAACAATTCAATTTGATCCCAATCATTAACATTCATTGAAAGTCAAAGCATATATATATATATATCCAAAAAGTGACTGAATACATAGGTATCCCAATATATATGAGTCAACTCAAAATACAAAAGTCATAGATAGAAACTATCCAAGAGTTAATTAGCCAACAAATACAAAGGCCATAAGTTAGAACCTAGTCATAAAAGGACTAACTATGCTAGATCTAATAGATATCATGGCTAGAGGAATCAGAATCTGAAGAGTCAGAGATATGATGAGGAGATGTAGGATCAAATCCACGGGCACGACCTCGACCTCGTCTGTCTCATCCATGGATAGAAGTACCAGCATGAGTAGAGGGGCGAGAGGATCCTGGAGCCTGGAAAGCTACGGACTGTGCTAGAAGAGAAAGTTTGATGGTGTCCAAAAGATCCAAGGCTCTCAACACAGACTGCATCAAGGTACTAAACTAAGTAGAGGCAGTCTCACTAGAGCCCCTGATCTCTCTCCTCAAAAAGTCAAAGCCACTCTCTAAAATTCCTCGAAGTCTAGCCACCTCTGCAGATAGGTCTGAGACCTCTGTGATGTCCTAATGTGGCTGGAGATGGGCTAAAGCTAATACTTGCCCCTGCAAATCTAAAATTCTACTTGTCAGTCTCAAAATATATCCCTCAAGCTGCTCAATACGTATAGACTGAGTAGTAAGCATCTGAAAAATAATAGAGATATGAGGAATCAAAGTCTGGTCTGAGTCATCCTGAGATATCGACCTCTGAGCAAAGATTGAGGTGGCAAACTACTGAGATAAAATGGAGGCAACACGTTGGGACATCATCTCAATCTGATCGTCTACTAGTCTAAACTCTGAAGGATGTATCCTGCTCTCTGACTGTGAAACTGAAGCATGTCTCCTCACTGACTCTAAAGGACCAGCCTCGTGATCAGACATGAATTGAATATCTGAAGATGCTCTGTGATCACGAAGAGGTGAAGGCGGTCCCTCCTCCTCTGCTCTATCCTCTGCTCTCTCCTTAACACTCTTTGTTCAACCACCATCAGTCTTTGAAAAACCCATGCGATGCAGTGTGTGGTGGTTGATGGTGTCAGAATGAGATAATCTGGCAACTGTCTTCCCCTAAAAACTGACTCCGAACCTCCTAAAAATTAGGATGAGTGCCATACCATAAGGCAAGTGAGCCTTAGACCTATTCAGGGTCTCTCTCATGGCCTCAAATATTAATGCAGGAAGGTTCAAGGGGGTCTCGATGATCATATGGTACATGATGCAAATGTTCCTACTAGATAAGAGGTCATATCTGCCACTCCTAGGGATAAACAATTTGGTTACCATGTGATGTAACAGCCTCATCTCAATAGAAAGAATTTTTGCTTCTAATTTATTCAAACTTCCAGTAAAAGTTCTCCCTAAGATAACATTAATTCCTTCTTCTTTAATTGGGAGCTCCATATTAGTATAGCCTTCACAAGGCAAGTGCAGGATTTGTCCCAAATGCACAGGATCAAGAATAATATCAACACCTTTTACTATAGATTTTACTGTTCCATTGCAATAGCTCAAATTTAAGTAAAATTCTCTAACCAAATCAACATAAGTATTTTTCTTTAAAGAGCAATAAAACTTCCATCCTTGATTTTTAATCTTCGATCCAATAGAGAACCCTTCTTTTTCAAAAAACTTGAAATCTATATTCTTCCTGGGTTCCACTTTCCATCAGAGAGAGGTACCTTACTTGGGCTGATTGGGGACTGTATAGAAGCTGAAGCAGAATCTAGAGCTGGGATTGGAGCAGGAGAGGGCTCGACTACTAATCTTTTTCTGTGCACACTCTCTTCCAACCTGCGAATAGATTTTTTTCTTTGCAGTAGCTTCATTTTAGGAGCTTTTTGGACAAAAGAGACTTGCAAGGAGCTTAGAAGACTAAATGTGAGGTAGAGAGGAAAGGATTTTAGAAGAAAAAGCCAAGGATTTGGGGAGTTAAATCATCAATTTGGAGAAGAGGGGTTGAATCTAGGGCAAGCTCGAACCACCCCAAATGAGAAAGAAAGAGGAGAGGAAGTTGGTTCCTAAATGGGTAATTTGAAGGATGAAAATCGGTGGGAGGAGAGATTTGAGAGAAATCTTTGATTTGAGGGAGAAGAGAGGGAGAGCTTTTGGTTCGATGGGAGGAAGAAGAAGAAGAGCTGAATCGGCTCAAAAAAAAAATCTAATAAAAAGAGAGCGCCCGAAGGGATTTGACAAAATTACAAGTTTATCCTAGGGTCGACCCTGGGGGTCGACTTATGACATGAAAAAAATTCAAAAGATTGATGAAAAAATTTCAAAAAAATTTGAAACTCTAAGAGAAAAGTATTTACCCAGATATTGATCATGTGAAGGATAGTTTTGAGTTTTTGAGCTCTTAAGAGAAAAGAAAGATGAGACTTGAGCTCAATAAATTTGGTTCAATGAATTTTTGGTATTAAGAACTTGGAATCAGAGAGATACTTAAGCTGATGGATTAAGGATTCCTAGTTCTCTCCTAATTTTATAAAACCTATCTTCACTTAAGGCCTTGGTAAAGATATCAGCCAATTATTTTTTGGTACAAACATAGTCAAGAATTATATCTTTATTTTGGACATGTTCTCTTATGAAATGATGTATAATTTTAATATGTTTTGATCTAGAATGCTGAATTAGATTTTTAGTTAGATTTATAGCACTAGTGTTATCATATCTTATGGGAGTTTCATTGAATTTGATGCCAAAGTCCTTAAGTTGTTGCTTAATCCACAAGATCTGAGCACAATAACTTTCAGTTGCAATGTATTCGGCCTCGACCGTAGATAGTGCTACCGAGTTTTGCTTCTTGCTAAACTAAGAGATTAAGTTAACTCCAAGGAATTGTCAAGTTCTATTAGTACTTTTTCTATCTAATCTACATCCAGTAAAACTGGCATCTGAATATCCTATTAAGTCAATTGATGAGTCCTTAGAATACCATAGTCTTAGAGTTTGTGTACCATTTAAATATCTAAGGATTCTTTTAACTGCATTCAAGTATGATTCTTTTGGATTAGATTGAAAGCGAGCATAAAGATAAACACTAAATATAATATCTGGTCTACTAGCAGTTAAGTACAATAGAGAATCAATCATACCTCTATAAAATTTTAAGTCTACATTTTTACCTCCTTCATCCTTATCAAGCTTACATGATGGGCTCATGGGTGTACCAATTGCTTTGGAACCCTCCATTCCAAATCTTTTGAGTAGTTCTTTTGTATATTTGCTTTGAGTAATGAAGATCCCTTCCTTTATTTGTTTGATTTGGAGTCTGAGGAAGAATGTAAGTTCTCCCATCATGCTCATCTCAAACTCCCCCTGCATGAGCTTAGCAAAATTTTGACAAAGAATTTTATTAGTAGATCCAAAAATAATGTCATCGACGTATATTTGTATAACTAAGATATCATCTTGATTTTTTTTAATGAAAAGGATTGTGTCTATATTTTCTCTTGAAAAACCATTATTAAGTAAAAATTTACTTAGCCTTTCATACCAAGCCTTAGATGCTTGTTTCAAACCATATAATGCTTTGTTTAATTTAAAAATATGATTAGGAAAAGCATGATTTTTAAAATCGAAAGGTTGTTCTACATAAACTTCTTCAGTAATATATCCATTTAGAAAAGTACTTTTGATATCCATTTGGAATAACATAAAATTCATAAAGCAAGCATATACAAGTAGAAGTCTAATTGCTTCTAATTTAGTAATAGGTACAAAGATCTCATCAAAATTAATTTTCTCTTCTTGATTATAATCTTTTGCAACCAATCTTGCTTTATTTCTTATCACATTTTTATGTTCATCCAATTTATTCCTATATACCCATTTTATGCTAATTACTGGATAATTTTTAGGTCTTGATACTAAAGTCCATACATTATTTCTTTCAAATTGATTAAGTTCTTCTTGCATTATATTTATCCAATTTTAATCTTTTTCAGCTTCATCTATGGTTTTAGGTTCAAGGTAAGAGATAAATGCAAAATGATTGTATGTATCTCTAAGTGAAGAATGAGTTCTTACACCATGTGTAGGATCACCAATGATTAATTTTTTGGGGTGATTGTGATCATACCTCTATTCTTTGGGTAGATTATTTGTACCTTGAGGCTGTTCTTGTTGTTCTTCACCTTCATCATCCTGTTTGTTTTCATGTTCTTCATCATTTTGAATCGTTGAGTCTTTTAGAGTAATATCTTTCATCCCTTCTATAAGAGGATCTGCATCATCAATACCTTCATTATTTCTTGAAGGAAGATCGTTAGTTTCATAAAAAATAACAAGTATTGACTCCTCTACTACTAAAGTTCTTTTGTTGAAAACTCTAAAAGCTTTGCTAGAAGAGGAGTAACCCAGAAAAATAGCTTCATCAGATTTTGCATCAAAATTTTCTAGTCTTTTTTTATCATTGTTCAAAACAAAGCATCGGCAATCAAAAACATGAAAATATGCAATGTTTGATTTTCTTCCTTTTCAAAGCTCATAGAGAGTTTTCTTTAAAATTAGTCTAATTAAAGCATGGTTTAATATGTAACATGTCGTGTTAATTGCTTCTGCCTAAAAATATCTTGGGAGGTTACTTTCACATAGCATGGTACGGGCCATTTCTTCAAGGATTCTATTTTTTTCTTTCTACTACCCCATTTTGTTGGGGTATCCTAGGTACTAAAAAGTTAGAGTCAATATCTTTTTTATCATAAAATTTTTTAAAATCTTGATTTTCAAATTTGGTTCTATGATTCCTTCTAATATTTTGAATTAAAAATTTTTTCATTAGTGATTTTTCGATAAAATTTTGAGAACATATGAAAAGTTTCATCCTTATGTGCCAAAAAAAAAACCCATGTAAAATGAGAGAAATCATCAATAATCACAAAGCCATATCATTTTTCACCTAGACTAGTAGTTCTAATGGGTCCAAATAAATTCATATGCAATAGTTCTAATGGTCTAGAAGTTGAAATAATATTTTTAGATTTGAATGAGACTCTTATTTGTTTACCCAGTTGGCATGCATCACAAATTCTATCCTTTTCAAAATTCAATTTGGATAAGTCGGTAACCAATTCCTTTTTAATAAGTTTTGAAAGTGAATGTATGCTAATATGTGCAAGCCTATGATGCCAAAACCAACTAGTCTCATTAATCTTGGCATTCAAGGCTACTAGACATTGCATATTTATTTTGAAAAGATCATTCAAATATACCATATAAACATACCATGTCTATGTCCAACAAATTTAATGCCTTCATTAATAGGACTAGTTACTATGCAAAATGAAGATTCAAAAATAACTTTGCATCCTTTATCACAAAATTGACTGATGCTTAATAGATTATGTTTCAAACCATCTACTAATAAAATATTTTTAATATACTTGAAAGGAGTGATACCAATATTACCTATACCGATGATCTTTCCTTTGCCATTATCTTCAAAGGTGACCATCCCTCCATCTTTAGCATCAAGTGTGATGAATTGAGATTCATCACCAGTCATGTGTCTTGAGCACCCACTATCAAGATATCATTTTCGATTTGTTTCTTGGGATGCAAGACACACCTACATACAAAAATCAAGTTTTGAGTTTAGGTTACCCAAATTTTCTTGGGTCCTCTTTGGTTAGTCATAATGGTTCCTTTTGAAATCCATATTTTCTTTACATTAAAATTTTTAGATTTGTTAGAAAAATATAAATAACATTTGTGTCCTACTTTACCACATTTAAAACAAGTCATAGTTGAAAACTTGTTGCATGATGAGTTTACAAAGATATTTTTCAAAAGTTTTTATTTCTTTAAAAGGTTATATCCAAGACCGGCTTTATCATAAATGACCTTTTGATTGTTAAGTATCATTTGAAGTTTATTTGAACTTAAAGTAAACTTTTCAATCATTGATTTTAATTTGACAATCTCATTTTTTAAGTTCAAATTTTTTTGAGATAAGACTGATTTTTTATTTAAAATAATCTCATTTTCTTTTAGTAAAGATTGATTCTTTGATTTCAATTCTTTGCTCTTTATCCCTAGCTTTTTTAGTTTATCAATTAGATCATAAAATGCTTCATGAAGTTCTTCAAAGATAAAGTCATTAGGAGTTTCAGTGTTTACCTCATTTTTATGTGCCATAAGGCACAAGTTGGTTTGTTCATTTGAATCTTCTTCTTCGGAGCTTGACTCATCACTTCCGCTCCATGTAGCCATCATAGCTTTTTTCTTATACTTCTTGAGATCCTTCTTAAGTTGTGAACATTCAGACTTAAAGTATCGTGATTTCTTACATTCATAACAAATAAGGGATTGCTCCTTATCCTTTTTTTTGTTATGTTTCCCTTTTGTAGGTGGCCTCTTCTTCATTTTCTGTCTTCTTTTCTTCAAAAATTTCTTAAACCTTATAGTAATGAGGGTCATTTCTTCATCCTGCTCTTCATTTTCTGTATCATCAGATTCCTCATCAGGTTGAGCAGTGGATTTGAGGGTGATTGTCCTCTTTTTTTTGACATCTTCTTCTTGATGTTGTTTCATGCTTAGCTCGTGTGTCATTAGTGATCCTAGAAGCTCCTCCAAGGGTAAGATATTCAGATCTTTGACCTCTTAGATTGCAGTCACTTTGGCCTCTCAAGTCCTTAGTAAAGACTTAAGAATCTTTCTCATGAGATCACTGTTAGAATAAGACTTATCGAGACTTTTTAGATCATTAATAATATCGATAAAATGAGTAAATATTTTAGTTATTGATTCATCATGCTCCATTTTAAAGAGTTCATATTTATGCACAAGCATGTTAATTTTTGATTCCTTCACTTGATTAGTTCCTTCATGAGTTACTTCTAATCTATCCCATATTTTTTTAGCTGACATGCATCTTGAAATATGATTGAATTCATTAACATCCAAAGCACAATATAAGACATTCATGACTTTTGCATTAAGTTGAGCCATTTTTTTGTTAACCTCATCCCATTCTTTTTCGGGTTTGGTTGATTCCACACCATTAATTATTTTAGTGGGTGTGTGTGATCAATTTACTATGATACTCCATATATTATGATCAAGTGCTTGAATAAAAATTTTTATCCGAGATTTTCAATAGGTATAATTTGACCCATTGAAAAGTGGAGGTCAGTTTGCAGATTACCCCTCAGCTAATAAAGCACCAACTTGAATTGCCATAGATCTTTAGCTCTTTGATGGTTAAATCAAAGTAGGACTAGAGCACCAGGCTCTGATACCACTTGTTGCCCAGCTATGCAACCCAAGAGGGGAGATGAATTAGATTTTTAAAAATTTAAAATTAATTTTGAACTATGAGGATTATATAACAATGAGCAGAATATATGTGGAGAGAGATTTATGTAAGGTGTAGAAATTGGATGCAAGAATGCAAGTAGATAAGGAAATTTAGGAGGAGAGCAAGTAAGCACAATACAAACAAAAAGATTTATAGTAGTTCAGTGCCAACTTTGCACCTACATCCACTCTCCAAGCTCCTACTTAGGAATTCAAATTCACTAAACCGTATTCAATCAGAATACAATATCGGTACCTTTGACTCTAGCTATTCCAAGCTAGAATACTTATTTTCTAGATACAAACCAACCCAATACAATCTGATTCAAGATTCGGATCAACCTTTTCATATTTTGGAATCCTTCCAAAACTAAAGATCAACTCAAAAATAGAGTATAACAGTTAATCACACAAAAATATAAATATAGCTCCTTTAATGAGCAAATAAAATTTTAAATATACTTTACACAATAAGAAGAAAGCTTTTCTAATTTTTTTCAATGTGGTTGAAGAGTTGAATGAGCTCTTGAGGGGTTGGTGAACTTGAAATGAAAGCTTCTTTAACATCAAGAGGGCTCTTTTCTTAGGGCTGAAAATAAATACTTGAAGAACCTTTTCAAAACTTTATTAATTCTCTCTTTTAAGTATCTTTTATAACTTCAAAAGATGGTGGAGAGTAATTTGGGCTGAAATAGAGCTGTTGGAGATCATTAAATGAGCATTAAATGCAGTCAAAATGAGCTGAAAACTAGCCATTGCAGAATTTTTCCATCACAGGGGTCGACTCATAGGGTCGACTCATGCACATGGGTCGACTCATGGGGTCGACTTCTGTGGCACAGAACAGAAAATACCTGTTCTGTAATTTTGATGTACACATCAACAGAGGTTGACTCATAGGGTCGACTCATATACAGGGGTCGACTCATAGGGTCGACTCAATTGGATGTGCCAGCCAAAAAATTAGCATACCGTTTAGCTCCTTTTGATGTGAGTCGACTTATGGGGTCGACTCAATTTTATAAACATAATTTTCTTTCAAAATACATATCCAAAAATATTGAAAAGATCACAAATCTTCTGTTTTTGCTCTTGAGGCTTTCGAGTAAGGACTTGATGAAATTATGATTTTGCCCCTGAAAAATAACAAGTCTTTTTCCAAGCCAAAATCATTAGTAACCCCTTCAAATGCTTTGTAATCATCAAAATCAATTCAAGGAGCAACAGTGTCATTTGGTGATGGCCTTTCTATTTGAATAAAGGTTTATGTGGCAAAATTTCATGCTAATTTGATGTGTGAAGAGATGCAAAAAGCATCTCATTCTGGGCATGCATGCGTGAGAAGGCAGGAATCGATGTATCACCCCCTGAAGAGTCCTTCTGTTTAAGGACTCTCAGATAAGTGATATGAAAACTTGATATACCTTTTTAGATGAGGCGTGCATTCTCTATTAGTGCCCCATTTGGTGCTATAAATAGGGGACGGCAAATGGGGTGATCATTCAATTCTTACATCCCCTATCCACTCCCTCTCTCCCTCTCTTACAACTCTAGGTTTTAGGACAAGGCTTGTTCTTTTAAGATAATCTTAATCCTAATAGCTCTAAGGGTTTAAGAGGTCTAAAAAAAGATGGTCAAGTCTAGTGGATGGTTCAGAATGGTTCAGACTCAGGTCTGGAGGAAGATCTGATTGATTGATAGCAGATTGAGTTCTAGGAGCTAGAACTTTTGAAGCAAGGTGAAGAAGGAGCGCTGTCCTTAGTTCAATTTTTATGTGGATCACAGTTAGAGGGCGGACACTTGGATGCCTTGTGAAAATTAAGATCAGCACTAAAGGTATTTTTTTGATCCAAATTTATTTTACTATACTTTGATTATTATAGTCAAAGGTTTCTGGACATTGGGATTTTCGATGCATCGAATGTTTTGAATGAAAATTTTAAACACCTAACCCTTCCACTGCACCATCGGATCCCAAACAGTGGTATTAGAGCCTACCTTAATCTATATAATTAAAAGTTAAATTATTATCTTAATTATGATCAAGCATGGATTTTTACTTTGGTTCAAGTCGGCTCAAGGGTTAAACCCGATTGAACATTCAAACCCTAATATGTCTTAGAGATATGTTTTAAATATAAAATACATGATGCATGTATAAAATCTTTTTTAGTAGATTAGTACTCTAAGTGGGTTCATCATGAGGCCGTTCGGTCATAAGAGCAAGTAGGGTTTAGAGATCCTCTCTTCCTATTCAATAGGATACTCTTATGGTGCGTAGGGGTGCCATTATGATGTCCTAAGAAGAAGAACTGTGAAAAAAATATTTTGTATTCATACATGTTATTAGAACTTCATGCATATGTGATATGCTTGAGATGCTTAGTTATAATCATATTGAATGATTATGATTTCATATCTTAGAGATATGAATAGATGCCATGATTAGTTGTTATGATTATTAAGATATAACTATAATAGTGCAACATTGTGATTGAATTAGGATGTGCTTGAGACCATTAAAGCCCTCATAAAAATTATATTAAGTCGCAGTGTTATGAATCAGTAGCTGACCTATTTTTTGAATCGATTAATCAATTGGTGCCTAAGGAGCATTTCAAGTATGGTGGTTATTTAATTAATTCTGTTGCTGGTTTGGCTAATTTTATTAGTGTCTAAGAAAAGCAACGGAGGGACCCCCACCAATCTTAATACTTTTCTAGTCAATTGGATTAGTTCAAATCTTGAATGATGGTAGCTCAGTACTTTGAACACTACATATGCCTTCCTTCATGTCTAGTCAATATCTTATCAAAAATTATAGTAGATTTGTTGTGATATCCACAAGGCTTGCTATGGAGATTGATGTGGATTTATCTTGGTGCATATTATATGCTTTATGGTATATTTGGATATGTTACTTTATTGTGATATCCACAAGGGCATCATTTTTTAGATATGGCTGTATAAAAATGAAGGGTCTGATTTAACTAAAAAATACTATAGTTTGTTATGATATCCATAATGCTATGAGTATTTTTAGAGGCAGGTTATGTTGAGAGTTGTATAAGAAGTAATTGGATAGATTTTCCTATCTTTTGAACTCATTGAGATTTATTGTGATATCTACAAGGATTCATTGAGGGATTAGGGTCTCAACCCCATTAAGAAATCAGATTAGGATTTCTCGTTTACTATAGGAGAGGGCTATGGTATCCGATAAAATAGTGAGAGACATAACTAGTTTAAAAGTTCTCATCTAGTTATGCATGTTAAACATGAGTGGTCTGCTTATACTATTGTTCTTTATTTATGTAGATTTAAGTCTACATTATGGCTTCTTTATTTTCATTGCATGATACCATAAATAAAAATATGTTGACCAATCCAACTCTATGGATTGGTTGAGGAACATGCAAATAAGGTTCGTATCGGAGAAGAACTCTGATGTTCTGGATATTTCTAATCTTGAGATGGTTAGTAATAATGAGAAGGCAAAAGATGTCCTTAAGAATATCATCTATTCATTTTATGGCAAATTTGATCATTGGGAGTATAATTGCAAGAATAATCTTACAAGATTGAAGCAGGGTGCTTGTGTAGCACCAAAAAGTATGTATATGATACAGATCTATTTTTCATTGAGTGGTTCAGACTCTGATATTTAGATATTAGATATCACCTGTAGATCATATATTTATAATTCATTACAGTGACTACAGAATATCAAAGGTCTGAAAAGAGGTGACCTCGAGCACTATGGCGCAAGTGGAGAGTCTATTAGCATAAAGGCTGTGAAAATCTATATGCTTGATTTACCTTCGAGCAAAATTTTAGAATTAAAAGATTGTTATTACATGCCAAAGATTATTAGAAACATTATTTTTACACCTTTGTTGTAAAAATAAGGTTATGAAATAAGGCTAATAGAAAATGGATGCTCTATTTTTTTTCTAATGAATATTATGGCAATAGTTATATTGATAACAATCTTTTAATTCATGCACTTAATAAAAATATTTTTTATATTAAAAAAATATGAAAAGAAAGAGAGAAGATGTGAATGTCACATATCTCTGACATTGTCATCTTGGTCATATTAGTGAGTCAAAAATTAACAAGTTATACAAAGAAGAATTCCATGAGCCATATGATTATGAATCATTGGGAACTTATAAATCTTGTCGTATGTGTAAGATGACCAAGACTCCATTTTCTGGACATGAAGAGAGGGCGAATGATTTGTTAGCCCTAGCACATACAGATGTATGTGGACCAATGATAACTCAGGCTAGAGGTGGATACTCCTATTTTATTACCTTTACAGATGATTTATCAAGGTTCGAGTATGTGTATGTTATGAAACATAAATTTCAAATCTTTGATAAGTTCAAGGAGTATCAATGCATGGTTGAGAAATAAACTGAAAAAAGTATCAAGGTTCTTCGATCTGATTGAGGAGGAGAATACTTATCTAGTGAATTTCTGGATCATCTTAAAAATAAAGGTATTCTCTCTGAATGGACCCCTCCTTATACACCTCAGTTAAATGGTGTAGCAGAAAGGAGGAATCACACTTTAATGGATATGGTGCAGTCCATTATGTGCTTCACTAATCTTCCAATATCTTTTTGGGGATATACCCTAAAGACTGCCGCATACATATTAAACAGAGTATGTTTAAAGTCTGTTGTAAGCACACCATATGAGATATGGAAGGGAAGGAAGCCTAATCTTAAATATCTTAAGATTTGGGGCTGTCCAGCTTATGTCAAAAATATTTTTGGACATAAGCTTAGTGCTAGATCAGACAAGTGTACATTTGTATAGTATCCTAAGAAAACTAATGGATACTATTTCTACCACCCTACTGATCAAAAAGTATTTGTTAGTAGGCATACCACTTTCTTGAAAAATGAACTCATCCAAGAAGGAAGCAGTAGGAGGAATATTGATCTTACTGAAGTTCATGATCTACAAATTGATCCAGAAATACCAGTGATTGGATCACAAGAAGATCCTCAATCAAAAGTACCTAAAGATGAGGTACATTCGCAATACACACCTCCTCTTCGAAGATTAAATAGAGTGCATCAAGCATTTTTGAGATATGGTTTTGTCATTGAAAATTATAATTTGATTAATATCATTCAAGATGATGATCCACTGACCTATTCGAAAGTTGTCATGAGTAGAGACTCAGATAGATGGCTAGTAGCCATAAAATCTGAGATGGACTCAATGTACACCAATCAAATGTGGACCTTGGTTGATATACCTGAGGATGTGACCCTAATAGGGTGCAAGTGGGTCTTCAAAAAGAAGATCAGAGCAGATGGCCAAGTAGAAACCTACAAAGCTAGGTTGGTGGTGAAGGGTTTCAGACAAAAGTAAGGAATTGACTATGATGATACCTTCTCACCAGTAGCTATGCTCAAGTCCATCCGAATTTTACTTGCTATAATAGCATACTATGACTATGAGATATGACAGATAGATGTCAAGATCATTTTCCTCAATGATAATCTAGAGGAAGAGGTCTATGTGACTTAGTCAGAGGGATTTGTCTCAAATGGAAGGATAAATCAAGAATGCAAGCTAAAGAGATCCATCCATGGATTAAAGTAGACTTCGAGGAGCTGGAACATCCGATTTAATATAACAGTCAAAGAGTTTGGCTTTATCAAAAATAAGGATGAATCATATGTATATAAGAAGACAAGTGGGAGTGCTGTTGTCTTCTTAGTTCTGTATGTCGATGACATATACTGCTTATTGAGAATGATATCCCAATGATGCAATCGATCAAGACTTGGGTATCGAATAAGTTTTTCATGAAAGACTTGGGTGAAGCATCCTATATACTGGGTATAAAGATCTATAGAGATAGATCTAAAGGGATGTTAAGCTTATCCCAGTCATGGTACATAGATCTCATATTAAAGAGGTTTAATATGGAGGCAAGTAAGAGAGGTTACTTGCCTGCAAGTCATGGTATATGTCTCTCCAAGAAAATATGTTCTAATACATTAGAAGAGAGAAAGAGGATGAATGAAATCTCTTATGCTTTGGCTATGGGATCAATTATGTATACCATGCTATGTACCAGGCCTGATGTAGCTTATGCTTTGGGCATAGCTATCAGATTTCATGCTAATCCAAGGGAGGATCACTGAAAAGAGGATGATAGCAAGTCGATATCAGGGTATGTGTTTACCTTAAATGATGCGACAGTGAGTTGAAAGAGTTCCCAGTAGCAAATAATATTTGACTTAATTATTAAGGCAGAGTACATCGCTGCTAGTGAAGCCATTAAGGAAACTGTCTGGATAAAGAAATTTATCATAGATTTAGGAATCATTCCTAAGAATGAAAGATCAGTGTCACTCTATCATGATAACACTGGGGCCATTATTCAAGCAAAGAAATCTAGATCTCATTATAGATCCAAGCACATTCTCAGACGCTTCCATCTCGTTAGAGACAAGATATTGTCCTTGAGCGAGTAGACAGAAAGAACAATATAGCAGACCCATTCACTAAAGCCATTCTATAGCAGCTAAATGATCGCCATCTTGATTGTATGAGATACAAAGGCGATTGCCTTTAGTGCAAATGAGAGATTGAAAGAAGAGTGCCATGTAAGCCAATCGTAAGTGTGTTGCGATAGAACTTTTTTTTATAATTTTTCAACTCATATAATAACACTTATTATTTGAGGTATTGATTCATCATATTAGCTGCTTCTTATTATGACTAAGATTTTGATGAATTCCAAAGATTAGGGTAATGATTTTAGGAGACATGAATGGGTCATGCTAGTGAGACCTAAAATCCTAAAACCATTTCTGATCATAGAAACATTAAGTTAGAGATCAATATTCCGGATAGATTGGCACATCCTATGTATGCTCGATGGAGAGAGTGGCAGATCTCACTAGCCACTTGTGTGGGACACTAATACAAAGATGTGAGTGCTCATTTGAGAAATGAGTCCACTGAATTGACTCGATGAAAGAGAACATCTTGTGGAAGCCTTACTTGCATGTCAAAGATGGTTCTCTAAGTGGGAGTTGTGCAAGTGATCCTTAGACCTGAGATTACCATGAAATCTTATGCACATGAACCCATATTTTGATTCATACCCAGGCATGGCATTAAGATATGTACGGGGTGTTCTGGATATGGTGGAGTGTATATGGAGGTTGTGAGTAGGTCAATATAGAATCGATCACTCCTAGTAAGAGAAGATCGCATCCTGTGTATTCTCAATCCTAGATGACTTGAAAAAAATCTTTTGGCCAAAAGCAGAAAGCAAATTAGAAAAAGTTTCTAATGCTTCTTCATTGGAGAAATTATTGGTTAATTGAGAATCAATATAAATGTGTGTTTGAGTTTGACATGATTCCATACTCATGAACATATTTAGGGTGATGGGATGATCGAAGGATTGTATTGCATGGTAATTTACCACTAAAAGATATATTTGATATTTTTATTAAATTTTTATATTTTTTACGTAGCCATGATATATTGCTAAATATTAATCTTGACTTGTAGATTATTTATTAAATTAAAGAGTTTAATTTAAATGCTAATTAGAAAGAGTTCTAATTACTGAAATCGGGTTAACTCGATTGGACCTAAATTGGTTAGATTAAATTCTAATCAAATTAGATCAACTTGCACCTGAATCTACTGCTAGATAGATATGAAATCCAATGGGTCACACATATATAGAAATTGCCTAAGGATCCTTTTGAAAAAGGTTGATTAGAATTTTGAATTCAATCAGGGCTTCGGTAAGCATGCTAGCATGTGTGGAACTCTTGCTCCTCTAGAGATCAATTTGGTCTCATCCCTTGCTAATTAGCTAGCCCAATTTGGTGGGCATTTGGGTCAGGTTAAGCCACCTAGAAGCAAACAAAAAGAGGTACCATATCTAGTGTACACACCAAATAACTAAGAGTCCAACTTAAGAAGGACTCTTGGTGCTAATATGTAGAATGCATGCGCACTTTATTTGTGGCATGGAGAAGGACTAAGAATCCTTCTGTTTTGGGCTTCTATTTTTTATGACAAGTAGATCAGATGATGAGCCACCTAGAACACCTTTTGAAGTATGAAAAACTATCAGATTGTGCATGAAAAAATTGCTCAAAACATTGCTATGCGTGCGATAGTTTTTTCTGGATGTGCGAAGGGATGCGAAGACTCCTTCTGTTTAGGGAGTCTAAACTAACTTTTTATCTAATAATTTTTGTGATAAGAATCAATTTTAAGTTCTTATCATGTGATAAAAATTTAAAAAATTATCAGATTAATAAAGGTTGCTTTTCACACCCTTTTCTGGGCATGCACGTGCATGATAAGGAGAAGGTGTGTGTCTCTTCGATGAAGAGTCCTTCTCACATATGAACTCTTATCCAAATAATGTGTCATTTGGTGATGGCCTTTCTATTTAAACAAAAGTTTATGCGGCAAAATTTTATACTAATCTGATGTGTGAAGAGATGCAAAAAGTATCTCGTTCTAGGCATGTGCGCGTGAAAAGGCAGGAATCGACGTATCACCCCCTGAAGAGTCCTTCTGTTTAAGGACTCTCAAATAAGTGATACGAAGACTTGATATACCTTTCCAGATGAGGTGTACATTCTCTGTTAGCACCCCATTTGGTGCTATAAATAGAGGATGGCAGATAGGGTGATCATTCAATTCTTACATCCCCTATCCAATCCCTCTCTCCCTCTCTTACAACTCTAGGTTTTAGGACAAGGTTTGTTCTTTTAAGACAAGCCTAATCCTAATAGCTCTAAGGGTTTAAGAGGTCTAAAAGAAGGTAGTCAAGTTCAGTGGATAGTTCAGAAAGGTTCAGACTCAGGTCTGGAGGAAGATCTGATCGATTGGTGGCTAGTTGAGTTCGCGAGGTTAGAACTCTTGAAGCAAGGTGAAGAAGGAGCACTGTCCTAGGTTCAATTTTTGTGTGGATCACCATTGGAGGGTGGACACTTGGATATCTTATAAAAATTAAGGTTAGTGCTACAGATATTCTTCTGATCTAAATTTATTTTATTGTACTTTGATTATTATAGTCAAAGATTTTTGGACATTGGGGTTTTCAATGCATCAGGAGTTTTAAATGAAAATTTTAAAGACCTAACCCTTCCACTGCACCATCGGATCCCAATAGGAACTTCATCAGAGGCTTCTCCGATTGTAAGATCAGATCTCCTCCTTTTTCTTAATTTCCTTCTGAAGGATTGGTGCAAGATCTTCATCCCTCTTTCCTATGGGCCTTGGTGTTAGGAATTGTGTCCTAAAGCCAATTGGCTTATTATAAATAATTAAATTTTATATATGAATTATTGATCAATGAATAAAATAATTTAATATTTTTATCACAAAGTGTACATCTTCATTATTAGAACTCTTGTGTTGTGATGAAGTCCTTAGAACTATATTATGATCGATAAAGGAGGATTTATCAAATAGTCCTTAAACATGTTCACGACCAAATGATACATCATTAATAGGATGATGACATTTATCGAGTGTAGATCATTGTGTGCCATATAGATTGATTATCCTTATAATCAAGGAGTGTGGTGACACTGATATGGTATACAGATGAGATGTAGGAGTATATCGTCATTGAACAAGTGACTCACCTGCTAAGCACTCTACTATCAAGAGCAGCTTGCGAAACATATGGACATAAGTGTCCCTCAAACTTGAGATCACCATAGTGACTTGCAAGCAACTCACTGTGCTTTGGTGTCGGACTACCCGCATGTCTAATGCAATGATGGAAGGCTACTAGGTATAGTTAAGTACTTGTGAAGTTTGTGTGTGGATCAAGATGGGATTGACCTCTCCTAATTATAAAAGTTAATGCATCACTGTATTTTAATATAGTAAAATCTTAACCAGAATAATCTATGTGATAAATTTGAAAGATTGAAATATGATATGGATGATTATTTTAGGATTGACAATTAAATGCTAGGTCACCTTGAGTATTAGGATCAAAGGGATGAATTATGCGATAACCATATATTGAGGTTCTTAAATATTACTTAATAATTATTTGATCTATCCAGATATCAGATATCATTGCTAGATGGTCACTTTGATTAGTATAGGAAGAAGTTTCTATGCGATCAACTTAGTGTTCGAACCTATGGAGTCCCACACAAAAGTCAAATAATATAAAAAAAATTGACTGAATATTTATGTATTCAATTTGAAAGTATGAGATTTTATTAAATATATAGATTAATTTAATTAAAAATTAAGTTATAGATCAAATGGAATTAAACACTGACTATATTCAACTAACACTGTGCATGAGGTGCAGATTTGATTTCCAAGATGAAATTGATCAAAATAATATTTTATGCAATTATGAGAGAATAGATCGAGTCTTAATTACTTTAGATCAAATCTAATTTAATTGGACCTAATTTTATTAAGACTTAATTGGGTTATCGAGTTGGTCTTAGACAAGAATCCTAATTGGATTAGGATCAGCAATTTTTTTGAAATTAATTTGAATTAGGTTTAAATTGGATTCTAATTGATCCAAATCTAATTTGATCTAGTTAGCCACCTTTTTCAGCTATTCTCTCACCATGTGGGCTGACCAAGGTGGTTGAAAAGGGGCTGAAAGCAGCCCCCTCCCCTTGGGCATGCGGCATTATGAAGGGAGGCACAAGTTGGCACCTCTCCTACTTGGATTAGAAATCCTTATATTTTAGGGAGTTTGGATTTGATTCAAACATGGAGAGTCCTATTCCTAGCACCTTAAGAAGTTTGATTTGATCTAGGACCTCTTGCCTATATAAGGAGTGTGGAGAAGAGAAACAAAGAATCAACCAACCAATTCAGGTGTGAAGAAGGTTTGGGCGTCCCCTCTCCTTGGGCGTCACCTCTCCCTAGGTGTCTCTCTCTTCATGGTGTCCTCCCTCCCTTTGTGGTGGTGTGTGGGCTGTTTTAAGGCCTTGAGAACACATCTCAAGTATTCTTCTCCCTCCTCTCCAAAGAAGATATTTATCTTTCTCTTCTATAGAGTTTGGCGTGCATGCAAAGTAGAGGATCCACGTATCCAGATCTCACGAAGTATATTAATTGAGAAGCTTCTTCAACCTTAATCCTTTTCTATTGTAAAACAAAGTGAGAATTCATAAATATTATGAAAAATTTTAATTACTAATCTATTCTTCCTCCGGACATCCAATGCGATTGGATGAATTTTTTCTTCAATTGGTATTAGAGCTAGCCCTGTATGTTATGATCGTATAATCAAATTTTGAGATTTTTTTAATTTTTTTTGATCTAGTTTTGAACCTAAATATTTGATTTGATTAAACCTTCATCTCTTCTGATATCTTCTATATATTTTTCATCTAGTTTTGATCAGAGTATCGAATCGAAATCCACCCCTGAATCTGAACTACTGAAAATCTATTTTAGTAGAAATCTTTTGTGTTGATTTAATACTTGATTATGCATAGATTTAAATCTATTTTGATATATTTTTTATGATAAAATTTAATTAGATAATTAATATTTAAATCAAGCTCAGATCTGAATTTATTTGGCTAAGTTTCAGATCTGATTTCAGCATAATATCGATATATGTTTGATTACATCTCTAATTAGAATTTTTCTATGCAATCATACATATGTTTGGAATAATTTTTTATATTTTTTCAGATCTAAATTAATTATTTTATATACTATATAAAGTAAGTTTAGATCTAAAATAAAGTTATACACTGATCTAATGAGATTAGATGCACATCATATTTTTATGATTTTATGCACGCATGGATTGTATGATAATTTACATATTCATGTAATTAGTTCTTGAAATTAGATTTTAGATTTTAGTAGTCTAGTACTTGAATTAAAAAGATCACTAAGCCATCCGATCATAAGAGCAAGTAGGGTTTAAAGACTCTCTTTTCTTATTCGATGGGGTGCTCTTATGATATATAGGGGTGCCATTGTGATCAAATCTCATAATGAAGAACAGCAAAAAAAATTTTAAAATTATTTTAATCATAAATATATTTAGAATAGATCTAAAATAATTTATGATTAATTATAATTTTATCAAAATAAATTCAGATATAAAAATTAAATTTTATGATTTGAATTGTATATTGCATATGATGTAGAAATCTGAATTTTCTATGATACATATGATGTATATATGAAATTGATACATGTTTAATTATTAAACATAGATTTAAAAATTATATTTTGATTTAAAATATATGGTATACTTCACTTGAAACTCTAATAGAATAGTTCTACAAATTGAAATACAGGTTTCACATACTTAATTTGAAATTAAGTTTTACAAGGATCTATATTTGAGAATTGAAGATCTTAAGATACCTCATAAATCAATGGGCAATAGGTTAGCACGAATCAGGTTATTAAACTGAGTTAGACCTAGGATTAGAAATAAATATGGACCTGTCATGCCCCAAATTCGGGACATAATACGGCCATGCTACCAAGGGATACAGGCCATGATAACACGAAGCCAACATTTATATTCTTAAATATAATAACAGATGTATCATAAATAAAAGTAATAATAAAGTTCAATTTAAATTTTTAACTAAACTGAAACTGATTTAGAGTATCTAAATTCAAAAGTAAATATCAACCCAAGTCTCAAGATTTATAAATAAATAACTACAAATCCATGATCATAAAGTAAACAAAACTTTTAGTACAAAATTTTCAAGCTTGCTTCACAGATCCCCAAGCTTGGATTTTTTTCATCGATTCTAATCTTATTCCTTTGTACCAAAAAAAGAAATCAAAAAGAATATGAGCTACACTAACCCAATAAGTAAAACTTGCGCTTCCTCACTAGATCAAGCATAAGTTTAATTTTTCATAATAATGTTGTTGGGAATAGTATCCCAAAGCCAATCATCAGCCTGTTGATGATTGTGCTCATTTTTATATATGTACATGAATTATGAATTAATAAAAATTATTTTAATATTTTTCATCATAAAATATTTCATCTTCTAATGAACTCTTATGTTATGGTGAAGTCCTTAGGATTATTTAGATTCGACAAAGGAGGATTTGTCGTTTAGCTCTTAAATCTGTTCACGATCAAATGATACGTTGTTACCAAGGATGACAATGTTTATCAAGCATAGATCATTGTGTGTCATATAGGTTGGTTGTCCTCTTAACCAATGAGTGTGGAGACACTAGTATGGCATATAGATGAGATGTAAGGGTACATCTGCACTGAATGTGACCGACTCCAAAGCTATTTCTGCTGTCAAGATTTGCTCCGATAGAATATGAGTATAAATGTCCCTTCGACCTGAGACCGCCACGGTGACTTGCAAGCAACTCACTGCACTTAGACACTGGACTACCTGAATTTTTAATTCAGTGATGGAAGGCTGCTGGGTGTAGTCAAGTACTTGACTTGTCGGTGCATGTGTCAAGATGGGATTGACCACTTCAGTTTAGGAGCTGTGTACAGTCGTGTTTCAATTTAGCAAAACCTTGGCTAGGGTAGTCTTTGTGAGGAGTCACAAGACTGTTTGAGTTGAGCACGATTCGGATGATCTAATCAGGGTTGACAGTTTAACCCTGAGTCGTCCTAAATACAGAGGTCAAAAGGATGAATTATACAGTAATCATATTCATGTAGGTTCTGAAGTATTGCGATTGTGACTATTCGACCTATCCAGTCATCGGGTACCATTGCTAGATGGTCACTTCGATTAGTATAGGAATTGGTTCCTGTGCTACCGGCTTAGGTTCGAACCTGTGGGGTCACACACATTAGAGGTTCCTATCTGATCTGATGGCTGATGAAGAGTCCTAATGCTCATGGACTATGAGTCCTACATGTCTGAGACTCTATGATCGAGAATCAGGATTCTCTGATCATGAGTCCCACACATTTTGGGTACCGGGGTCAAGAGTCCTACTGGTTTGGGACTCTTCGATCAGGGTTACATATCGATAAATTCTGATGCCCGATTACCCATCAAATTTAGACTCAATATTTATGAGAGATTTAATTAGTAATTTGATCACTAATTAACTCAATTTGATTGAGTAATTATTTTTGGATCAAGTCCAATTGAAGAGGATTCAGTTGGGTTTGACCCAATTAGGTTAAGAGTTGACCTAATCATCGAGATGGTTTGGTCCCTGATTTGATCAGGGGTTGGGCTTAATCAATTCCTGATTTGATTAGAATTTTATTGAGCCTAGTTAAACCTAATTAAGTTGGGTTTAAATTAGTCTAATTGGGCCTAACTTATTTGGTTCAATTAGGTTGGTTTAAATAATGAAATCACCTTGACCCATTCTCCCTACGCCACCTCACTTCCACTGCGCCCATTTGAATTCATGAGAAGGAAGTTCTCATGAATTTTTCCTCACACAAAGCCCTCCTCACACCCTACTTTAATGTGCCAAATGAGTGGATAAGCATGATTGGTTGGCCATTCAAATTCAAAACAAAGTTTGAATTTGAATGAGCAACCAATCTTAGCACCTTGACCTTATCCTCTTTTAGCGCCCCATTTATTACATGAGAAAATGTTTCTTATAAAATCACTAATGCATAAATTAAGCCACGCCCTCCTCTTCTCACACCCTTAGTGGATAGGGATAAATTAGTTTCCATTTGAATTCAAAATTTGATTTGAATTCAAATGTGCAATTACTCATCTTTATCCTCTCACGTGGATAAGACGTTTGACATTATTTTAAAAGGAGGAGAAGAGTGGGGCGTGTACAAGAAAAATTTTGGAGAGAAAATCTGGGCGTGAGGAATCCTTGTGTGCAAGGTGAAGGTCTATATCCTTTCGAGAGAAAAAGAAAGAAAAGAAAGAAAAAGTGTGCGCAGGGTTTCAGTGAGTTCTTCAGGGTTTCAGCCTAGAGTTCGGGAAGTGAGAAGGTGAGCTACGAGTATCGTGAGCCCACTAAATTTTAGGAAGATCTTTAACATCCTCTCAAGCATGTCTACTGATGATCTAGAGTATCCAAAGAATTGACAAACATCGATCGAAGGAGTTCAATTAGCATCGGTCGTCGAAAGGGCTCTACAACGAGCTAGCACTCGTGAGGAGTCGATCAGATCGGGAGCTTTGTGTGGATGATCTGCAGAGGTCAGACACACTATGTGGCTGCATCATGATGATCAGACTCTCCCGACGATGATCAGATTGCGGCGATCTACTACCCGCACAAAGGTATTGTGTTCTGAACACATTACAGTAAAGTGTTTACTATTCAATTTTAAATTTAAATGCATGCATGATGTATATCATATTTAGATCCTAGTGTAGGATAAATTTTTATTAATTAATTAGATTAATTAATAATTTTCATTATAAAATAGTAATTTTGAAAAAGTTTTAAAATTATCATTTTACCCCTATACTGAATTTTCCCCACAAATGGTATCAGAGTCAGGTTCTTAGATATGATATATATATTTGCATGCGTAGATTAAGTTGTAATCTAAAAGTTTAAATTTAAAATTTAAAATTTAAAATTTAAAATTTGAATTTTGAAAGTTATTCAAAATTCAAAATTCAAAAATTTGAAATTCAAAATTTGAAATTTGAATTTTGAAATTTGAAATTAAAAATTCAAAATTTAAAAATTTGAAATTCAAAATTTGAAATTTGAAATTTAGTTAAAATTTCAAATTTGAAATTCAAAATTTAAAATTCAAAATTTAAAATTCAAAATTTGAAATTCAAAAATTTGAAATTTTTTGAAATTTGAAATTCAAAATTTAAAATTTGAAATTTAAAATTTAAATTTTAAAATTGGTATATTTAGATATACTTGATCCAAGTAGCAAGTAATCGAATTGGGTTGGTTGCCATGACCGTCCGATCATAGGAGAAAAGTAGGGTTTAAAGGCCCTCTCTTCCCATTCGATGGGGTCTCCTATGACGGTAGGGGTGCCGATGCGATTATATCCCATACAGATGAAGTAGCAAAAATAATATTCATGATTTATTTTGATTGACTTATTTTCTGTTATGTAATTAGCAATAGGATTGCTATTTATGAAATGTGCTGATATATTTGTGTAATAAGTCAACATATTTGGTGAACAAAAAATAAAACCTTTCAAATTTGAAAATTATTTTCGAAATACCAAATCTTGACCCATCAGCTCAAATACTTAATTAAAAGAATTAAGTGTTGTCTAGTAGGTCTAGAATTATGAATTAAGATCTAAGACAATTGCATAAACTTGTGGGTCAATGGGTTAGATGGATTAGGTCCATAATTGGGTTAGACCTAAGGTTAGCTTAAAGAAATGGACTAAATTAGAGTAATTGATCAAATCTAATCAAAGGTTGAATTAGATTAGGTCAAGGATACTCTAGACTCAACTCCAATAGTTGTAGTTGAATGGGTCCATGTCTTTAACTAGACCAAGATGGACTTAATTCATGGCTATGCGGTGGAACCCTATTTACTAAGTTGATCAAATTAAAACTAATGAACCGGTTGGTGTCTAAGGTAAGTTTGGCAATTTGACCAGTGGTTTTTAAGTGGGAGCTACTCGCAGTGATTCAATCTCTGACGAGTTAATGGCTTATCCCCATCACTGATCTCACTTACCTAGCCAACCTGGTGAATTAGGTTTTAATTAGATCACTTGGTGATTAGGGCTTACCCATGTCATTAGGTAAATCAGTTTGACTGATTTAGGTGCTCCTAATGCCAGCTTTAAGTAAATCTTTTTTAATCTGACTTAATGAAGTCAGTGGGAGAATTGAAATTGGCTGGATATTTTCTTCTCATCTATTCTTTAATAAAATTCTCAAAAAAAAAAAATATTAGGTCCTAAAAATGATTAAGTTATATTGATAACTAAGTCATAGCCTCCCATTAAGTGAGTGATAATGAGTTCATTAGTTTAATAATCATTGGAGGCCCAAAGGCCTGGTGCTTATTGACTAATAGAATTATCATTCATAGTATGATAATTTGGTTTGAGTCTTTCTGATGGTGGTTAGGTTGGCCGACAAAAGTCGGGCTTGATCATTTATTGGTCCGATTCACCAAATCAAATCATGTTAATGGTTGGACCTAACCCGATTTTTTCAGTGGAGGCCAAAGCCTACTGATTAGGTTCTGGAGCAAAATTAATTACTAGAAGTTGTTTAGAGAAACAACTGGTTATGAACCTACCCATAGATGCACATGGGTTGACCAACCAAAGTTGGACTCGTGTGTAGTCTGTGTGGATTCTAGTACCCACTAAGGAATTAAAGTAATTCCTCGAATTGGAGGTTGAGGCTACCAATTCATAAAAATACTGAGAAAAACTTTAGACTAAAGTCCAAGTCTTTAGTATTAATAATTTATGTACTAATATAGGTCTGGTTTTTTTTTATGCAGCTATAGCCACTACCCTGTCGCTCCGGTCATTATTAGATAATGACAAGATAATGGGACCTAATTTTGATAGCTGGTATCAAAAATTAAAAATCATCCTTGAGCATGAGTGGATCCTTTATGTAGTAATGGATCCGGCACCTGAGGAGCCAGCCCTGAATGCTAGAGGGACGGTCCGAGATACTTACCAGAAGTGGCTCAACGACCGCACCAACATCCAGTGCATAATGCTGGCGGCAATGAATGATGAGTTCAGCCGCAGGTTCGAGAACGCCCAGCCACAGGAGATGCTTCAAATGTTGAACGACTCTTTTGGCACGCCCGACGACGTTGAAAGGCACAAAACTAGTTATGCCATTTTCAATGCTCGAATGAGGGATGGAGCCTCAGTCACTGATCATGTACTGTACATGATCGAAATGATTGAGCGCCTAAGTAAATTGGGTTTTCCCCTGCACGAGCAGCTCGGTAAGGATGCGATCCTTAATTCTCTGCCCAAGTCCTTCCTTCCCTTTCTTACTCATTTTCGAATGATAAAGCCTGCAGTGAACTACCATGGCTTGTTGGGGTTGCTGCAGAACTTTGAGAAGGATCACCAGCTCCATAAGGAGTCAGTAAATATTGTGGGAGGGTCTTCTTCTGGTCGTCGATCCTTTAAGAAAGGGAAGAAGAACAAAAAGAAGAATAATAAGAAGGTGCAGCTGCATGCTGAGACGTCTGCACAGGGTCAGACCAAGAAGCGCAAGCCCGACCAGAGCCAGCCGAAGTGCTTCTTTTGCAAGAAGCAGGGGCACTGGAAGAGGAACTATCCTCTTTACATTGCCTCACTGGACCCGAACAGGCCAAAGAAGAAGCAAGGTACTTATATGATAATACCTTGCAACTTTTCTATTTGTGATACTACTGCCTGGGTATTGGATCCTGGAAGCCCTTATCATATTTATAATTTGATGCAGGGTCTGCAGGTCAGTAGGAGATTTGATGAAGGTGAGAGGTTCCTGAACGTTGGAGATGAAAGCAAAGTTCCAATTCTAGCATTAGGAATCATGAACCTTGTAATCAATTCACGAAATATAATTCTGAGTGAATGTCACTATTGTTCAAGCTTTTTATTAAATATTATTTCTATAGGCCTTTTGGTCATGAACGGTTATCAATTTTTAATAAAAAGAAACATTTGCAATATCATTTTGAATGGTGTTACAATGTTTATTGGAGAACTTTATAATAGAATTTACTTTCTATCACAACCTGTTAATGTGGTTCAAACCTTCGATAAATGCCCTAGAATAGATAATGTGTCAGAAGTCTATCTTTGGCACTGTAGGCTAGGTCATATCAATAAGAACAGGATAAACAGGTTGGCTCAAGAAGGAATTCTTGAAGTAGGTGATTGTGAATCACTTCCAACCTGTGAGTCCTATCTTCTTGGTAAAATAACCAAGTCACCTTTTACTGGAAAAGGTGAGCGAGCCAGTGAACTCTTGGGTCTGGTACATTCTGATGTATGTGGACCCATGAGCTCAAGTGCAAGAGGTGGATATTTCTACTTCATAACCTTCACAGACGACCTATCGAGGTATGGGTATGTCTATTTAATGAAGCAAAGGTCGGAGTCATTTGAAATGTTCAAACTATTCTGAAATGAGGTAGAAAAATAAACTGGAAAGTGTATTAAAACTCTTCAATCTGATCGAGGAGGTGAATACCTTTCCAATGAGTTTCTGACATATCTTGGGGAGAATGGGATTCTCTCAATGGACTCCTCTTGGAACACCACAGCATAATGGTGTATCTGAAAGGAGGAATCGGACCTTGTTGGACATGGTTCGATCCATGATGGGGTTTGCTGGTCTGTCGATCTCCTTCTAAGGATATATGCTCGAATCAGCTTGTTACCTTCTAAATAGAGTTCTGAGTAAGTCTGTAACCAAAATGCCATATGAGATATGGATAGGATGTAAGCCAGTACTCTCGCACCTTAAGATTTGGGGGTGTCCAGCTTATGTTAAACGTTTAATTACGGACAAGCTAGGACCTAGGTCTGACAAGTGTAATTTTATAGGATACCCAAAAGAGACCAAAGGATATTATTTCTACCTGACTGATGAGCAAAAGGTGTTTTTCAGACTTAAGGCAATCTTTTTGGAAAAAGAGTTCCTTGATGAAGGGATTGTTGCCTCTAAGGTCGAACTTGACGAAGTTCGACAGGTGGAAAAATCGACACAAGTTGCTGAACCTGAACCGGATTTGATTAGATCAGATCCGAAGCCCATTGTTCAAGCACCCTTAAGGCGATCTGGTAGAGTACCACATCAATCAGACAGATATTATGGTTTCTTGGTCCGGGATGATGATCCTATCAAACTTGATGAAAATGATAAGGATCTGATCACCTACATGGATGCAATGCAGAGACCCGACTCTGAGAAATGGCTAGAGGCCATGAAATCTGAAATGGAGTCCATGAAGGTCAACGATGTGTGGACATTGGTTGACCCACCCGAAGGAGTAAAACCCATAGGATGTAAGTGGGTCTTCAAGAGGAAGAGGGGTGCAGACGGAAAGGTGGAAACCTATAAAGCCCGTCTGGTTGCCAAGGGATATCATCAACGTTATGGTATAGACTATGACGAGATATTTTCTCCTGTGGCAATGCTCAAATCCATTTGGATTATGCTTGCGATAGCTGCCCATCTGGACTATGAAATCTGGCAAATGGATGTGAAGATAGCTTTCCTAAACGGAGAGCTGGATGAAGAGGTGTATACGATACAACCTGAAAGATTCTCATCCACTGATGAGTCTAAGGTGTGCAGACTATAGAGGTCCATTTATGGACTTAAGCAGGCATCTCGGAGTTGGAACATACATTTTGATAGGACGATCAAGACGTATGGCTTCATTAAGAATGGAGAAGAGCCCTGCATTTATAAGTGGGCTAATGGTCCAGTAGTGGTATTTCTTGTATTGTATGTGGATGATATTCTTTTAATTGGGAATGATGTCCCTGTATTACAGAAAATAAAGATTTGGCTGTCATCACAGTTCTCCATGAAGGATTTGGGAGAAGCTTCCTACATCCTAGGGATGAGGATCTATAGGGATAGATCTAAAAGGCTT
Source organism: Elaeis guineensis (assembly GCF_000442705.2). Taxonomy (NCBI): domain Eukaryota; kingdom Viridiplantae; phylum Streptophyta; class Magnoliopsida; order Arecales; family Arecaceae; genus Elaeis; species Elaeis guineensis. The sequence goes on from NC_025997.2 coordinate 47,836,792, forward strand.
CTTGGTTTATCCCAGTCTACGTACATAGATACTATGCTGAAGAGGTTCAGCATGAAAAATTTTAAGAAAGGCTATCTACCAATAGGCCATGAAATTTCTCTCTCAAAGAGGGATTGTCCGACAACACCTCAAGAGAGAGAGCGTATGGGTAGGATTCCATATGCCTCGGTAGTGGGATCTATCATGTACGCCATGACATGTACACGACCAGATGTGGCATACTCACTAGGGGTAGTGAGTAGATACCAATCTGATCTAGAGGAGAATCACTGGAAAGTTGTTAAAACCATCCTGAAGTATTTAAGAAATACTAAGGACCAGTGGCTTGTTTATGGTGAATCAGACTTGAGACTTATAGGGTTTACAGACTCTAGTTTTCAGTCTGATCATGATGACAGCAAAAGTATGTCGGGATTTATTTTTATCCTTAATGGTGGGGCTATTTGCTGGAAGAGTTTCAAGCAACACACAGTGGCTGATTCAGTTTATGAGGCGGAGTATGTCACTGCATCAGATGCTGCCAAAGAAGTGGTGTGGCTGAGAAAATTTGTCACCGAGCTCGGAGTAGCACCCCCCCTTGTTGGTCCAGTTCTGCTCTACTGTGACAGCTCTGGAGCCATTGCTCAGGCGAAGGAACCCAAGGCACACCAGCGGACGAAGCATATTCTGCACCGCTACCATCTCATCCGAGAAATTATGGATCGAGGTGACGTCGACCTTTTGAAGATCGACGAAAAGGAGAACCTGACCGACCCATTCACTAAAGCCATTGCGGTGAAGGAGTTCGACGACTACAAGTCGAAGATGGGTATTAGATACTGCACTGATTGGCTTTAGGCCAAGTGGAAGATTGTTGAGAATAGTGTCCCAAAGTCAATCGTCAGCTTGTTGACGGTTGTGCTCATTTTTGTATATGTACATGAATTATGAATTAATAAAAATTATTTTGATATTTTTCATCACAAAATGTTTCATCTTCTAATGAACTCTTATGTTGTGGTGAAGTTCTTAGGACTATTTAGACTCAACAAAAGAGGATTTGTCGTTTAGTCCTTAAATCTACTCGCGACCAAATGATACATTGTTACCAAGGACGACAACATTTATCAAGCATAGGTCGTTGTGTGCCATATAGGTTGGTTGTCCTCTTAACCAATGAGTGTGGAGACACTGGTATGGCATACAGGTGAGATGTAAGAGTACATCTGCACTGAACGTGACCGACTCCGGAGCTATTTCTACTGTCAAGATTTGCTTCGATGGAATATGGGTATAAATGTCCTTCCGACCTGAGACCACCACGATGACTTGCAAGCAACTCACTGCACTTAGGCGCTGGACTACCTAAATTTCTAATTCAGTAACGGAAGGGTGCTGGGTGTAGTCAAGTACTTGACTTGTCGGTGCGTGAGTCAAGTTGGGATTGACCACTCCAGTTTAGGAGCTATGTACAGTCGTATTTTAATTTAGCAAAACCTTGGCTAGGGTAGTCTTTGTGAGGAGTCACAGGACTGTTTGAGTTGAGCATGATTCGGATGATCTAATCAGGGTTGACAGTTTAACCCTGAGTCATCCTAAACACAGAGGTCAAAAGGATGAATTATACAGTAACCATATTCACGTAGGTTCTGAAGTATTGCGATTGCGACTATTCGACCTATCCGATCATCGGGTACCATTGCTAGATGGTCACTTCGATTAGTACAGGAATTGGTTCCTGTGCTACTGGCTTAGGTTCGAACCTGCGGGGTCACACACATTAGAGGTTCCTATCTGATCTGATGGCTGATGAAGAGTCATAATACTCATGGACTATGAGTCCTACGTGTCTGAGACTCTGTGATCGAGAATCAGGATTCTCTGATCACGAGTCCCACACATTTTGGGTACCGGGGTCAAGAGTCCCACTGGTTTGGGACTCTTCGATTAGGGTTACATATCGATGAATTTTGATGTCCGATTATCCATCGAATTTGGACTCAATATTTATGAGAAGTTTAATTAGTGATTTGATCACTGTTGCTCCTAGATTGATTTTGATGATTACAAAGCAGATTGAAGGGATACAAATAATTTTAAATTGAAAAAGTCCTTATGCTCTTCAGGGGCAAAATCATAATTTCACTAAAATCCTGATTTGATAGTATCATTTGGTAGAACAAATGATTTGTAATCTATTGGTGAAAATTTTATTATTTTTGGACTTATATTTTTGAAGTTATGAAGGTTTGAAGTGCATGAGTCGACTCATGAGTCAACTCATGGCACTATGAGCTGATTGGCACGCAAAAATTCCCCTTGGCACACTAGTTTTCTGGCTTGGCACGACCTGTGAGTCGACTCATGAGTCGACCCACAAGGCATGAGTCGACTCATGAGTCGACTTCTGCTATTTTGAGCCAAGAAAATCCAGAAACTGAATCTCTGATCTTTGCAACAGAGGTCGACTCATGAGTCGACCCCTGAAGCATGAGTCGACTCATGAGTCGACCCCTGCGACGGAAAATGTCAGCAACGGCTATTTTTTTGCCCATTTTAATTGCCTTTTATGCTTCCTAAAATTGCTCTAACGGCTCTTTATCTGCCTAAAATATTTTCTCTTGTTTCTTAATGCTATAAAAGGTCTCAAAAGGTGAAAATACAGAGAGATCGATGAGATAATACAAAGGATCCAAAAATCTACACGAGAGAGCCTGGGTTCAACGAGATACTTGAGAGGAAAAGAAAAGAGGATCCAAAATCTACACGAGAGGTTGTGAAAGAGAAAAGCAAGAGCGATAAAAAGGGCATTCAAGAGTATTCAAAGAGAGGATTTTTCAAGCCTATTTTTTCAACCTTGATCAAGAGTTCTTTCAAAGCCTTCAAGAAGTCTTCAATCAAAGATCATCTTCTCCTCAAGAGTTCATTCAACTCTACATCTACCTTGAGAAAATCCAAAAGGGGATTCTTCATTTGAGTAAAGTATTTTTTTATTGTTATATTCGCTCAATTGAGGAGCTATTCTTGTATTTATTTATGCTCTAAACTATCTTACTCTTTGTGAGTATTTGTTCCTATTTTTGGAGGATTTCCAAAATAAGGAAAGGTTGATCCGAACCTGAAATCGGAGTGTTTTGGGTTGGCTTGTATCCGGAAAACAAGTGGACTAGCTTGGGATAGCTAGTGTCGAAGTTTCCGACGTTTTGTATTCGGGTTGAATACAAGTATAGTGGATTGAAATTCTCAAGTAGGAGCTTGGGGAGTGGATGTAGGTGCAAGGTTGGCACCGAACCACTATAAATCCTTGTGTTTGTGGTGTGCTTTCTTGTTTCTCTTTATTTCTTTATTATATCCTTGCATTCTTGCTTTAGGTAATTAATCTTGAATTAAAGTCTTTGTTCTCATTCATCATAAGTAATTAATTAAGCCTAAAATTTTTAGAAACCCAATTCACCCCCCCCTCTTGGGTTGGATAGCTGGGCAACAAGTGGTATCAGAGCCCGGTGCTCTAGCCCTTCTTTGATCTAACAATCAAAGAGCCAAAGATCTATGGCAACCCATGTCGGTACTTCTCTAGCCGAGGGGCAATCTACAAACCGACCTCCACTTTTCAATGGGTCTAATTACACCTATTGGAAAGCTCGGATGAAGATATTCATACAAGCACTCGACTATGATATGTGGAGTATCATAGTGAACGGTCCTCACACACCCACCAAGATTATAGATGGTGAGGAGTCAACCAAACCCGAGAAAGAATGGGATGAGGTTGATAAGAAATTGGCACAATTAAATGCCAAAGCTATGAATGTTCTTTATTGTGCACTAGATGCAAATGAATTTAATCGCATTTCTACTTGTGCATCTGCTAAAGAAATATGGGATAGGTTAGAAGTAACCCATGAGGGAACAAATCAAGTAAAAGAGACTAAAATAAACATGCTAATGCATAAATATGAATTGTTCAAAATAGAGCATGATGAGTCCATAACTGCTATGTTTACTCATTTTACTGATATAATTAATGGTTTGAAGAGTCTTAGCAAATCTTATACTAACAGTGAGCTTGTAAGGAAGATTCTCAGGTCATTGCCAAGAACTTGGGAAGCCAAGGTGACTGCCATCCAAGAAGCAAAGGACTTGAACACTCTACCTCTAAAAGAGCTTCTTGGATCCTTGATGACTCATGAACTTAGCATGAAGCAACATCAAGAGGATGAAGTCAAAAAGAAAAGAACCATTGCCCTCAAATCCACAGCTTCGCCTGATTATGAAACGGATGACTCTGAAGATGAAGAACAGGATGAAGAGATGGCACTCATCACCCAGAGATTTAAGAAGTTTCTAAGAAAAAGGAAACAGGGGATGAGAAAGAAGTCATTCACAAAAGGGGAACAAAGCAAAGAGAAAGAGAAAGATCAACCCCTTATATGCTACGAGTGCAAGAAGCCGGGATATTTCAGATCCGAATGTCCGCAATTGAAGAGAGGTCCCAAAAAGTTCAAAAAGAAAGCAATGATGGCGACTTGGAGTGCGAGTGACAACTCAAGCTCCGATGAGGAAACCTCAACAGAACAAGCTAACCTGTGCCTTATGGCACACGAAAATGAGGTAACTTATGAATCCCCTAGTGAATTTACTTTTGAAGAATTGTATGAAGCATTCTGTGATTTAATTGATGAATTAAAGAAACTAGGGATGAAAAACAAAGAACTGAGATTGAAAAATCAGTCCTTAGTGAAACAAGCTGAAAACCTGTTAATTGAAAAATCCACCTTAATTCAAAAAAATCAAAGCTTAAAAAAAAAAATTAACAAGCTGAAAACTATAGTAGATAAGTTCACCTTAAGTTCAAACAAACTAAATTTGATTCTTGATAATCAAAAAGCTGCATATGATAAGGCTGGACTTGGCTATAACCCCTTGAAGAAACAAAAACTTCTGAAGAATATTTATGTAAATTATTCAAGTAACAAGTCTACAAATATCACTTGTTTCAAATGTGGTAGAATAGGACATAAATCATACACATGCCTCAAATCTGCAAACACAACTATAAAGAAAATATGGGTTCCAAAAGGAACCATTTTGACTAACCTAAAAGAACCCAAGAAAGCTTGGGTACCTAAGACAGAAACTTGACCATTGCTTGCAGGTGTGTCTAGCATCCCAAGGAGGAAATAGAAAATGGTATCTTGACAGTGGATGCTCGAGACACATGACTGGTGATGAATCACAATTCATCACGCTTGATGCTAAGGATGGAGGGATGGTCACCTTTGGAGATAATGGCAAAGGAAAGATCATCGGGATAGGTAACATTGGTATCACTACCTCCAAATACATTGAAAATGTTTTGTTAGTTAAAGGTTTAAAGCATAACTTACTTAGCATTAGTCAATTTTGTGATAAAGGATATAAAGTTGTTTTTGAATCATCTGTTTGCATTGTGACTAGTCCTATTAACGATGGAATTAAATTTATAGGACATAGGCATGGCAATGTTTATATGGTAGATTTGAATGATTTAGCCAAATTAGACATGCAATGCCTAGTATCCTTAAATGCAAAAGCTAATGAGACTAGTTGGCTGTGGCATCGTAGACTTGCACATATCAGCATGCATTCTCTTTCAAAACTAATAAAGAAAGAATTAGTTCTTGGTTTGCCAAAATTGAATTTTGAAAAGGATAGAATTTGTGATGCATGCCAATTAGGAAAACAAACTAGAGTTTCATTTAAATCCAAAAATACTGTTTCAACTTCTAGACCTCTAGAGCTCTTACATATGGACTTATTTGGACCAACTAGAACCACTAGTCTAGGAGGAAAACGATATGGCTTTGTAATTATAGATGATTACTCTCGTTTTACTTGGATTTTCTTTTTAGCACACAAAAATGAAACTTTTCATATTTTCACTAAATTTCATCGAAAAGTCACTAATGAAAAAGGGTTTTCAATTCAAAATATTAGAAGTGATCATGGAACTGAATTTGAAAATCAAGATTTTGAAAATTTTTGTGATGAAAATAGAATCGGCCATAACTTCTCTGCTCCTAGGACACCCCAACAGAATGGGGTAGTTGAAAGGAAAAACAGAACCTTAGAAGAAATGGTCCGTACCATGCTTTATGAAAGCAACCTTCCAAGATATTTTTGGGCGGAAGCAATTAACACAGCATGTTATATTTTAAATCGTGCTTTGATTAGATAATTTTTAAAGAAAACCCCCTATGAACTTTGGAAAGGAAGAAAACCAAATATTGCATATTTTCATATTTTTGGTTGTCGGTGTTTTGTATTAAATAATGATAAAGAAAGACTTAGTAAATTTGATGCAAAATCAGATGAAGCAATCTTTCTAGGTTACTCCTCCACTAGTAAAACATTTAGAGTTTTTAACAAAAGAACTTTAGTAGTTGAGGAGTCCATACATGTTGTTTTTGATGAATCTAACGATCTTCCTTCAAGGAAGAGTGAGGGTGTTGATGATGCAGATCCACTAATAGAAAGTATGAAGGAGATCACTCTGAAAGATTCAGCAACTCCAGAAGACAAGGATCAAGAAGACAAACAAGATGAGAGAGGTGAAGAAATTCAAGAACAACCTCAAGGTATAAATGACCTACCCAAGGAATGGAGGTATGTTCACAACCACCCTAAGGAGTTAATTATTGGTAATCCTATGCATGGGGTAAAAACCCGTTCTTCACTTAGAGATGTAGTTAATCATTGTGCTTTTGTATCTCATCTTGAACCTAAAACTTTTGAAGAAGCTGAAAATGATCATAATTGGATTAATGCAATGCAAGAGGAACTTAATCAATTTGAAAGAAATAATGTTTGGACCTTAGTATCAAGACCTAAAAATTATTCAATAATTGGCACAAAATGGGTCTTTAGAAACAAATTAGATGAGCATGGAAATGTAATTAGAAATAAAGCAAGACTGGTTGCTAAGGGATATAATCAAGAAGAAGGAATTGATTTTGATGAAACCTTTGCACCTGTTGCTAGATTAGAAGTTATTAGACTTCTACTTGCATATGCTTGCTTTATGAAATTCAAGTTATTTCAAATGGATGTTAAAAGTGCATTTTTAAATGGATATATTGCTGAAGAAGTAAATATAGAACAACCTCCTGGATTTGAAAATCATGCTTTTCCTAATCATGTCTTTAGATTAAATAAAGCTTTATATGGATTAAAACAAGCACCTAGAGCATGGTATGAAAGGCTAAGTAAATTTTTACTAAATAATAGTTTTTCAAGAGGTAATGTAGATACAACCCTTTTTATTAAAAGAAATCAAAATGATATGCTAGTTATACAAATTTATGTTGATGACATAATTTTTGGGTCTACTAATGAATCCCTTTGTCAAGACTTTGCTAAGCTTATGCAGGGGGAGTTCGAGATGAGCATGATGGGAGAACTCACCTTCTTCCTCGGACTCCAAATCAAACAATCAAAAGAGGGAATCTCCATCACCCAAAGCAAGTACACCAAGGAACTACTCAAAAGATTTGGAATGGAGAACTGCAAACCAATTGGCACACCAATGAGTCCCTCAAGTAAGCTTGACAAGGATGATGAAGGTAAAAATGTAGACTTAAAATACTATAGAGGTATGATTGGCTCATTACTATATTTAACTACAAGTAGGCCTGACATTATGTTTAGTATTTGTTTATGTGCTAGATATCAATCTAATCCTAAAGAATCTCATTTGAATGCTGTTAAAAGAATCCTTAGATACTTAAATGGTACTCAAACCCTAGGGTTATGGTACTCTAAGGACTCACAAATTGATTTATTAGGATATTCAGATGCTGATTTTGCTGGATGTAAATTAGATAGAAAAAGCACAAGTGAAACTTGCCAATTTCTTAGAGTTAACCTAATCTCATGGTTTAGCAAGAAACAAAATTCGGTGGCACTGTCTACGGCTGAGGCCGAATACATTGCAGCCGGAAGTTGTTGTGCTCAAATCTTGTGGATTAAGCAACAACTCGAAGACTTTGGAATCAAACTTAATGAAACACCAATAAGATGTGACAACACAAGTGCCATAAATCTATCTAAAAATCTAATTCAACACTCAAGATCCAAACATATTGAAATAAGACATCATTTCATAAGAGAACATGTTCAAAACAAAAATATAATTCTTGAATATGTTTACACTGAAAATCAATTAGCTGATATCTTTACAAAGGCCCTTAGTGAGGATAGATTCTGTGAAATTAGGAGAAATCTAGGAATTCTACATCCATATGCCTAAATTTTTCTCAATTTCCAAGAATTGATTCTTAGAGCTCAATTTCCAACATCTATCCTGGTCCCAAAAGCTCAAATCTATTATTTTAAAAACTTATCTTTGAGCAAAACTCCTTCTCCCAAAATTTTAATTTTTTTTGGAATTTATTCACATTTTTTCTGAATTTTTGAACTTCATGAGTCGACCCCCATGAGTCGACTCAATGGCAAACTTGTTATTTCCTCAAACTTCCCACGGGCTCATTGTTTTTATAAGGGACCCTGTTCGTGAGACGACTCATCTTCTCATCTTCTTCCTTCCAAAAGCCGATTCCTTTTGCTCCAAATCCAAGGATTTAGTTCGAGGCACTTCTTCCTCCTCCTCTCCACCAAAAATCGCCACCTTGGAAAGGGATTTTCTGTGCTTTCTCTCATTGTTTGGCACGGTTGGAACGTGCCCTAGCACTCCTCCGGTCTTCCCAAATCCACTTCTTTTCTTCACCAAAATCCCTCTTCGCTCTCTTGTGATCCCTCCTCCACTCATTCACGTATTCTTTCAAGTCTCCTTGCCTACTACTATAGTGAATATGGCTCCAAAGATGAAGCTTCCCCAAAGAAGAAAGTCAATTCGTGAGCCTGAAGAAATTGTCCGAAAGAAAAGGCATGCTCAGTCTTCCCCTGCTCCCACTCCAGTTTCAGTATCTGCTCAAGGTCCCCCTCAATCCTTCCTAAGCCCCAGTGTGAATCCTCTTTCAGATAGAAAAGTTGAAACTGGGAAGAATATAGATTTTCGGTTCTTTGAGAAAGAGGGTTTTACATTTGCAAGTAAGATTAAAAACCAAGGATGGGATTTCTACTGCTCCCTTAAGGAAGTCACCTATGTTGACCTAGTTAGAGAATTCTACCAGAACCTACATTATGGAAATGGGTCAGTGACTTCAACAGTCAAGGGAATTGATATTTGCTTAGATTCTAGCATATTGGGAGAAATTCTTCAGTTGCCTAGTGAGGGTTACTCTTACATGGAACTCCCAGTAAAAGAAGAGGGGATCAGAATTATTCTAGGAGGAACTTATTCAGGAAGTTTAAACAAATTGGAAGCAAAGATTTTGTCCATTGAGATGAGGATCCTACATCAGATGGTAACAAAGCTCTTCTTTCCTAGGAGTGGTAGACATGATTTACTTTCCAGCAGAGATGTATGTATCATGTTTCATGTCATCACTCAGACCCCCCTGAACCTCCCTGCACTTATGATAGAGGCCATGAGAGAGACTTTGAACAGATCCAAGGCACACTTGCCTTATGGTATGGCCCTTACTAGAGTATTTAGGAGGTTTGGAGTTAGCTGTGAGGGGGAGGCTTCTACTAAACTCTCTCATGTGGACACTTTCAACCAACACACCCTGCACCGAATGGGATTTACTAAGACTGATGGTGGTTGGATCAAGGGATCTGAGGAGAGAGCTGAGGACAGAGCTGAAGAAGAAGGTCCATCATCTCCTGTCCATGACTTCAGGGCAGCATCACCAAATATCCAGTTCATTCCTGATACAGAGGCTGGCCCTTCAGAGTTTACTAGGATGCCCACACCAGTGTATCAACCAGAGAGCAGAGCACCTCATTCAGAGTTCAGACTGGCTGACGATCAGATCGAGCATATATCACAGCGTGTGGCTTCTTTGCTGTCTAGTCAGTGGAGTAGTACTTCTTTTGCACCAGGAGCCACCTCTTCTAATCAGACCATTACTCCCCACATCTCCACCTTGTTTCAGATGATATCAGATCAGTCCATCCGGATCCAGCAGCTTGAGGACACAGTCTGGAGACTGACTGGCAGAGTTCTTGACTTGTAGGGGCAAGTCCTTGCTTTGGCCCATCCCAAGCCACAGGAGTCAACTATTGAGGTCACAGACCTCACTGCAGAGGCTGGCAGGCTCAGAGGAGCACTAGAGGGTGGATATGAGTTACTGAGGAGAGAGATCCGAGGATCGAGTGAGCATGCAACCACTCAGTTCACTGCTCTACTTCAATCTGTTTCCAGAGCACTGAACGTACTTGATTCTATCAGACTCACCCTTTCTGTTCAGTCCTTAGCCTCTCAGCATACTCAGCCACCAAGTTCATCTCGCTCTCCTGCTCGTGCCAGAGGCAGATGGGGGAGAGGACGCACTTCAGATCCATCAGCTTCTCATACCATATCTGATGACTCCGATCCATGACTTGTCTTGATGATTATTAGATCCTAGGTGTTAGTATTTTGTTCTAGGATCTGTATTTTTGGGGGCCATGTATTGACAATTAACTGATTAATTTTTATATTAAGAACTATGTATTGAAACAATTATGATTTTATTGGAATCATCTTTTACTTATTTTCTACCTTTTGTAATGATGTTGATCATATTTTGGTTATATATATTCTCCTTGTTGAAATATTGTCTTCTCTTTGTTGTTGTTTGCTGTTAATAATTGCTGTATTAAGGGGGAGCAAACATCTGTGATTAACTCTAAAGGGGGAGAAATTAAAGAATGTTTCAGAAAAAGGAGATGTTAACCATGTTTGATGATGTCAAAAAGGGGAAGAAATTAAATAAAAAGCAACACATCAAAAGCAAACCCTAAATTATTCAAAAGCAAAATCCTAAATTATGAGAAATTTGGTATTAGACAGAAATTAAACAAAAAGCAATTAAATTATGAGCAATTAAAAAAAAAGCAATCCATCAAAAGCAAAACTACAAATTATGAGAAATTAATGAATGAATTGAAGAATTTAAAGAATAATATCAAAAGTATAATGCTAAGTATAATGCAATTATGTAACTTTTAAATTACTTCTTTACATATGCTCTGATTTACTTTAAAAATTTAAATATTCTCTGATATACTTTAAAAATTTCAACTTGCTTTGATACATCTTTTGAAATTTTATTTACCTTGATACATCTTAAGAAATTTAACTTACTCTGATACATCTTAAAATTTTTTTAACTTGCTCTGATACATTATAAAATTTGTTCTGATACATTATAAAATTTATTCTGATATATTGTAAAATTTTCTCTGATACATTGTAAAATTTTCTCTGATACATTGTAAAATTTTCTCTGATACATTGTAAAATTATTTTTCTTGCTCCGATACATTGCAAAATTTATTTTTCTCTTGCTCTGATATATCTTAAACTCAAAATGAGCTAATACACTTTCAAAATCAACTCTTAAACATGCTTTGGCACACATAATTATTTTTTGTATCAAAAGCAATTAAAGCACATAATTAATTTTTTTTTGCTCTGATGCTAAAACTAAAATCAAATGAGAATGAGCAAATTTTCAAAATACAGCTTACTCTGATAACAAAAATAAGTTTTCTGCTCTAACACCAAAATCACATATTCCAATGAGCATATCTTTAAATCTTTAAGAAAATAGACAAACTATTTTTGTATATGACCATTTATATTACATGCCAAAAGAATCTTACTCTTTTCAAGCATATAAATCTATAATGCATTCTTTTGAAATTATTGATTCACATAAATGCTTTTGTTCAAATATTTTGTCATCATCAAAAAGGGGGAGATTGTTGCTCCTAGATTGATTTTGATGATTACAAAGCAGATTGAAGGGATACAAATAATTTTAAATTGAAAAAGTCCTTATGCTCTTCAGGGGCAAAATTATAATTTCACTAAAATCCTGATTTGATAGTATCATTTGGTAGAACAAATGATTTGTAATCTATTGGTAAAAATTTTATTATTTTTGGACTTATATTTTTGAAGTTATGAAGGTTTGAAGTGCATGAGTCGACTCATGAGTCAACTCATGGCACTATGAGCTGATTGGCACGCAAAAATTCCCCTTGGTACGCTAGTTTTCTGGCTTAGCACGACCTGTGAGTCGACTCATGAGTCGACCCACAAGGCATGAGTCGACTCATGAGTCGACTTCTGCTATTTTGAGCCAAGAAAATCCAGAAACTGAATCTCTGGTCTTTGCAACAGAGGTCGACTCATGAGTCGACCCCTGAAGCATGAGTCGACTCATGAGTCGACCCCTGCGACGGAAAATGTCAGCAACGGCTATTTTTTTGCCCATTTTAATTGCCTTTTATGCTTCCTAAAATTGCTCTAACGGCTCTTTATCTGCCTAAAATATTTTCCCTTGTTTCTTAATGCTATAAAAGGTCTCAAAAGGTGAAAATACAGAGAGATCGATGAGATAATACAGAGGATCCAAAAATCTACACGAGAGAGCCTGGGTTCAATGAGATACTTGAGAGGAAAAGAAAAGAGGATCCAAAATCTACACGAGAGGTTGTGAAAGAGAAAAGCAAGAGCGATAAAAAAGGCATTCAAGAGTATTCAAAGAGAGGATTTTTCAAGCCTATTTTTTCAACCTTGATCAAGAGTTCTTTCAAAGCCTTCAAGAAGTCTTCAATCAAAGATCATCTTCTCCTCAAGCGTTCATTCAACTCTACATCTACCTTGAGAAAATCTAAAAGGGGATTCTTCATTTGAGTAAAGTATTTTTTTATTGTTATATTCGCTCAATTGAGGAGCTATTCTTGTATTTATTTATGCTCTAAACTATCTTACTCTTTGTGAGTATTTGTTTCTATTTTTGGAGGGTTTCCAAAACAAGGAAAGGTTGATCCAAACCTGAAATCAGAGTGTTTTGGGTTGGCTTGTACCCGGAAAACAAATAGACTAGCTTGGGATAGCTAGTGTCGGAGTTTCCGACGTTTTGTATTCAGGTTGAATACAAGTATAGTGGATTGAAATTCTCAAGTAGGAGCTTGGGGAGTGGATGTAGGTGCAAGGTTGGCACCAAACCACTATAAATCCTTGTGTTTGTGGTGTGCTTTCTTGTTTCTCTTTATTTCTTTATTATATCCTTGCATTCTTGCTTTAGGTAATTAATCTTGAATTAAAGTCTTTGTTCTCATTCATCATAAGTAATTAATTAAGCCTAAAATTTTTGGAAACCCAATTCACCCCCCCCTCTTGGGTTGCATAGCTGGGCAACAATCACTAATTAACTCAATTTGATTGAGTAATTATTTTTGGATCAAGTCCAATTGAATTGGATTCAGTTGGGTTTGACCCGATTAGGTTAAGAGTTGACCTAATCGTCGAGATGGTTTGATCCCTGATTTGATCAGAGGTTGGGCTTAATCAATTCTTGATTTGATTAAGATTTTATTGAGCCTAATTAAGCTTAATTAAGTTGGGTTTAAATTAGTCTAATTGGGCCTAACTTATTTGGTTCAATTAGGTTGGTTTAAATAATGAAATCACCTTGACCCATTCTCCCTGTGCCACCTCACTTCCACTGCGCCCATTTGAATTTACGAGAAGGAAGTTCTCATAAATTTTTTCTCACGCAAAGCCCTCCTCATGTCCTACTTTAATGCACCAAATGAGTGGATAAGGATGATTGGTTGGCCATTCAAATTCAAAATAAAGTTTGAATTTGAATGAGCAACCAATCTTAGCGCCTTGACCTTATCCTCTTTTAGCGCCCCATTTATTACACGAGAAAATGTTTCTCATGAAATCACACATGCACAAATTAAGCCATGCCCTCCTCTTCTCACGCCCTTAGTGGATAGCGATAAATTGGTTTCCATTTGAACTCAAAATTTGATTTGAATTCAAATGTACAATTACTCATCTTTATCCTCTCACATGGATAAGACGTTTGACATTGTTTTAAAAAGAGGAGAAGAGTGAGGCATGTGCAAGAAAAATTTTGAAGAGAAAATCTAGGCATGAGGAATCCTTGTGTGCAAGGTGAAGGTCTATATCCTTCTGAGAGAAAAAGAAAGAAAAGAAAGAAAAAGTGTGCGCAGGGTTTCAATGAGTTCTTCAGGGTTTCAGCCTGGAGTTCAGGAAGTGAGAAGGTGAGCTACAAGTGTCGTGAGCCCACTAAATTTTAGAGAGATCTTCAACATCCTCTCAAACACATCTGCTGATAATCTGGAGCATCCAAAGAATCAACAGACATCGATCGAAGGAGTTCGATCAACATCGGCCGTCGAAAGGGCTCTACAACGAGCTAGCACTCGTGAGGAGTCGATCAGACCGGGAGCTTCGTGTGGACGATCCGCAGAGGCCAAATATGCTATGTAGCTACATTACGATAATCAAACTCTCTCGACAGTGATCAGATTGCTGCGATCTACTACCCGCACAAAGGTATTATGTTCTGAACACATTACAGTAAAGTGTTTACTGTTCAAATTTGAATTTCAAATTTAAATGCATGCATGCTATATATCATATTTAGATCTTAGTATAGGGTAAATTTTTATTAATTAATTAGATTAATTAATAATTTTTACTATAAAATAGTGATTTTAAAAAAATTTTAAAATTATCATTTTATCCCTGCACTGAATTTTTCCCACAAATATAATATTTAAAAAGTAACAGATATTATAAAAATAAATATTTTATAGAGCATATAATAAAATAAGTTATAAATCCATCATGCATATATAAATCATATATATTTCATAATCATGAATAATAAATCATTCTTGTGATGTATTCGTGTCATGTTTTAAAATTTTGCTCACAGATATTATGCCAAGGTCACTAATATACTCATGACAGGGTCGTTGGCCATCTTATGGGCATTCTCCTTGCTGGTGTGAGGTGTCACACTAGCACCTCTTCTCCCTTGTTTGATTGGGTTACAAAGGTGATTTGATCGAAGTTCATCTTACTTTTCTGCAATGTCTGGCGTGTATGCAAAATAGAGGGTCTGCACTTCTAGTCCTCCATAAAAGTTTGATTCTAGATTTTTGAGAATTTGATCTTTTATTCTACTACTAATCAGATAAAAATTTGATCCTTATTCATATAGATTAATAAAAAAAATTTTGATGCAACTTGGGCTATCCGAAGAGAAATAGTTTTTCTTC
Source organism: Elaeis guineensis (assembly GCF_000442705.2). NCBI lineage: Eukaryota > Viridiplantae > Streptophyta > Magnoliopsida > Arecales > Arecaceae > Elaeis > Elaeis guineensis. The sequence continues at coordinate 47,851,972 of NC_025997.2, forward strand.
CCTTCAATTGGTATCAGAGTAGAGCTGCAATACATGCATGCATATCTAAATTTTTTTAGATTATTTATATATTATATGTAATTAAAATTTTATATTAAATATTAAATATAATTTATATTTATTTATATAAAATTTTTAATCTAATTTTGATTGGATTAGATGAATCTAATTAATTGTTGATTAAGGTTGTTATAAGTTTGTTATAACAGAATTTTGCTGTTGCTGAATTTTTTATGGAATAACAATATGAATTAAATTTTATTTTAAATTTATTTTAATAAAATTTTAATATTATTATTTTTATTATAAAGTGAGATTTATTTTAGATCTAAATTAAATCTATTTTGATGGATATTTAGATCTGAATCCTATCAGAATTCAGCACTATGCGAAAATAGATTTTATCAAAAATTTATTTCTTATGCATTCATGTTTGCATCTAATTAATTTTTTATATGATATTAAATCTAAAATTAATATTTTATAATCAGTATAAGATGTGTTTCAGATCTGGTATGATGTATATGATGCATCGAATCTAATTGGATTAGATAAAGAACATAATTGATAAGATCAAGGACATGTTCATGACATAAAATAGTTGTATCAATAATTGCATGTTGATATGATTACATATGAATTAGATTTCAAATCTTAGTAGCCTAGTACTTAGATTGATGAGATCACCAGATCATCCAATCATAGAAGATTGAAGAGATTAATCTTTCTTTTGTTCATTCGATGGATTATGTTATGACGTGTAGGGGTATCATTGTAATCTGATTTCATGAAGAAGAAAAATAAATAGATTTTTATAAATTATTTTAATCATAAATATATTTAAATTTGATCTAAAGTGATTTATAATTTATTACAATAAGATAAAATTTAGATATAAAATTATTTTAGATCTTGTTGGGTATAAAATATCCACAGCCGAGATCCTCGACGGAATCGACTTCGAGCAGCATAGCTCCGCCCGGACTCCTACGGGAGCCGGGCTCCACCATCAACAGCAGGACAGCACCGCCCGAACTCCTATGGGAGCCGGGCTCCACCGTCGACATCAGCACAGCTCCGCCCGGACTCCTACGGGAGCCGGGCTCCACCGCCGACATCAGCACAGCTCCGCCCGGACTCCTACGGGAGCCGGGCTCCAACGCCGACATCAGCATAGCTCCGCCCGGACTCCTACGGGAGCCGGGCTCCGCCATCAACAGCAGGACAGCACCGCCCGGACTCCTACGGGAGCCGGGCTCCACCGCTGACATAAGCACAGCTCCGCCCGGACTCCTACGGGAGCCGGGCTCCACCGCCGACATCAGCAGGACAGCTCCGCCCGGACTCCTACGGGAGTCGGGCTCCACCGCCGACATCAGCACAGCTCCGCCCGGACTCCTACTGGAGCCGGGCTCCGCCGTCGACAACAGCACAGCTCCGGACTCCTACGGGAGCCGGGCTCCATCGCCGACATCAGCACAGCTCCGCCCAGACTCCTACGGGAGCCAGGCTCCACCGCCGACATCAGCATAGCTCCGCCCGGACTCCTACGGGAGCCGGGCTCCACCATCGACAGCAGTACAGCTCCGCCCGGACTCCTACGGGAGCCGGGCTCCAACCTCAGTATCAGCTGCTGGTAAGCTTCGTCCGGACTCCTACGGGAGCCGGACTTCATCTTTAACTTTGATTGCAGAGGGTTCTGACTCTTACAGGAGCCAGACTCCACCCACGACCTCAACCGAAAGGAGGACCCCTTTCGAACTCCTACAGAGGCCGAACTCCGACCACTGTCGAGCCTCGATCAACAGATCCGCGCCCCCTGGCAGATCACAATAACAACCATGATCCTGCTCCACTCCCTGTGGCGGACTCCACGCAGTTCCATCATTCCTTGACAGGCCGCAGTAACCATCGCCACCCTGCTCCACTTCATGTGGCAGATTCCGCACGGCTCCACTACCCCCTGGCAGGCCACAATAACGGCCACGAACCTGCTCCACCTCCTGTGGCGGATACCAGGCGATTCCCCTATCCACTGGCGAGTCACGACAACGGACGCTGCTCCACCCCACGTAACAGATTCTGCGTGGCAAGCCGCGGTGATGGCCACGTGTCTACTCCACTATCCTTCGCAATCAATTTCTCTGACCATGGGCGGCCCACTACCAGACGGTTACAAACGTCGCCATCAATCCGTTGTCTCCTCCGCCTATAAAAGGGGGACCCAGATACGTTATTCTCTAAGCTCATTTTCCTATCTCAAAATTCTGCTAAATTCTCCGTTCGAGCACTCTATTCTTGTTGAGGCAGAGAACTGACTTGAGCGTCGGAGGGTCTTGCCGGAGCAACCCCACCTCCGGTTTAGACTTCCCTTGCAGGTCCCGACGGCGACCGCGGCTTCCCCGACTCCAGCTTCTCCGGTGCAAGCAGATTTTTGCACCAACAGGATTGGCGCTAGAGGAAGGGGCCTGTGTCTTCGCAGCACCCTTGTTCTTAAAGGGGTGTTCAACGGAGCCGCCTCCGACCGTTTCTCCGTCATCCACTCCTAATCCTCCCCCGCGAGATCGACACTCAATGCCTCCGTGCAAGGCGTCCACCCGGCGGTCCACGGCCTCCACAGCCAGATCTCAAGCTCCGACCTCCCCTCCCGTTTCTCAGCCTCCTCCTCCTCCCCCTCCGGCGGCAGCGGTCGATGCGGAGCAGTTTGACTTGCTGACGCAGCAGGTCAAAGACCTCGTCGAAGCCGTACAAGCAATGCAGCAGCAGCAACCACAGGCGTCAGTGCATCCGGAGGGGGCATCTCCGGAATGCCAGAACCCGACGGTGGGGCGGGCCACCTGGGCCAGCCGCCCCGTCCTTCCTGGGAAGGCGAATTCGAGGGTAGAGAGCCCTCAATCGGACCACGACTCCACCCCTGGAAGATCCCTGCCCCCGTTCTGCCAAAGGACCCTCGAGAGGATAAATTGAGAGGATTTTCTGGACCGGAGGCTCCAGGAGATGAACCGGTGGATCGAAGAACTCTGCCACGCGCCTCCCGCTTATGGTGAGGATATTTGCACTGACCCTCCCTTCTCCCAAATGATTATGCAGGAACCGATCCCATCGAACTTCAAGCTTCCCCAGTTCGAAAGCTACGACGGGACGTCGGACCCGGTTGATCATCTGGAAGCCTTCCGAACGATGATGCTGCTTCACGGTGCTCCTGACGCCATCTTGTGCCGGGCTTTCCCGTCTACTTTAAAGGGAGCAGCAAGGAACTGGTACTCGGCTCTGAAGTCGGGTACCATATTTTCCTTTGATCAAATGAGCCACCAATTTGTGGCCCATTTTGTCAGCAGCCGACGTCCCCGGAAGGGTTCGGAGTCCCTCATCAACATCAAGCAGAGGGAGGGGGAGTCCATACGGGCCTACATCAACCGCTTCAACATCGCGGCATTGGAGGTCCGGAACTTGGACCAGTCAGTTGCCATGGCCGCCCTGAAAGGTGGCCTTCAGAAGAATGATCTTTTGTACTCCCTGGAGAAGAAATACCTCAGAGATTTTGCTGATCTACTGGCTCGGGCTGAAGGATACGCCCGAGTGGAAAAAGCCTTCAAGATGAAGGACGAAGAGACAGAAAGGGAGCGTCAGGCGGGAGATTCGAGTAAACCCGCAGTTGAGAAGAGGCCAAAGGAAGCCCGGCCTCGCTCCCGATCCCCTCCTGGACATAAGCGCGCCCACACTCCACCCCGGGCACGCAGGCAGAGAAGCCCGGACAACAGGTTTCGGCGGGGTTCCCCACCAGGAAAATTCCGCAACTACGCCCCCCTCAACGCCTCGAAGGCCCAGGTACTGATGGAGGTCAGGGAGTAGCTCCCTAGGCCAGAGAGGATGCGCACACACCCCAGGAAGCGCAACCCCAACAAGTTCTGCCTCTACCACCGCGACCATGGCCACGACACGGAGGAATGCATCCAGCTCCAGGACGAGATCGAGGAGCTCATTCGGCGAGGTCGACTCGACAGATTCATCCGCCGCAGGCCTGAGGATAGAGGAGACCGGCCAAGAGCCCTCCCGCCGCCTGAACCGCAGAAAAGGGAGGAGCAGCTCGGGGATCGGCCGTCCATCGGGACCATCGACTCCATCACCGGAGGGCCTCAAGGAGGAGCGGGAATACTGTAAATGTATCGCTTACTATTTCGCTTTGAATCTACTTTTCTTTTTAGCTAACATGCTCCTCCCACCTAGCGTGGATGTATTATGACTGGATATGATCCCTCCAAAAATACAGCCATGTCAGAAACAGAAGGAGAACCTCGTCCTGACATGAGCAAGGTCAAAGGCCCGGTTCTTTTAGACCGGATGGGGGGAGAGGCCTCACAACGCCCTAATGTGCCCCCACAGCCTTGTTAGGGACAGGAGGAAAACCTCGCCCTAACTTGAGCAAAGTCAAAGGCCCGATTCTTTTAGACCGAATGGGGGGAGAGGCCTTACAATGCCCTAATGTGCCCCCACAGCCCTGTTAGGGACAGGAGGAAACCCTCGCCCTAACTTGAGCAAAGTCAAAGGCCCGATTCTTTTAGACCGGATGGGGGGAGAGGCCTTGCAACGCCCTAATGTGCCCCCACAGCCATGTCAGGAACAGGAGGAGAACCTCGTCCTGACATGAGCAAAGTTGAAGGCCCGGTTCTTTTAGACCGGAGGGGGGAGAGGCCTTACAGCGCCCTAACGCGCCCCCACAAGCCAGGCTGATAACGAGAACCTCGCACCGGCTCAAGCAAAATGAAAGGTCCGGACTCCTACGGGAGCCGGGTTCCGCCGCCAAGGAAGACTTCACCCGGACTCCCACGGGAGCTGGGTTCCGCCGCCAAAGAAGACTTCACCCGGACTCCTACGGGAGTCGGGTTCCTACGCCAAGGAAAGCTTCACCCGGACTCCTACAGGAGCCGGGTTCCACCGCCAAAGAAGACTTCACCAGGACTCCTACGGGAGCCGGGTTCCTACGCCAAGGAAAGCTTCACCCAGACTCCTACGGGAGCCGGGTTCCGCCGCCAAGGAAGACTTCACCCGGACTCCTACGGGAGTCGGGTTCCGCCGCCAAAGAAGACTTCACCCGGACTCCTACGGGAGCCGGGTTCCTACGCCAAGGAAAGCTTCACCCGGACTCCTATGGGAGCCGGGCTCCGCCGCCAAGGAAGACTTCACCCAGACTCCTACGGGAGCCGGGTTCCGCCGCCAAGGAAGACTTCACCCGGACTCCTACGGGAGCCGGGTTCCGCCGCCAAGGAAAGCTTCACCCGGACTCCTACGGGAGCCGGGTTCCGCCGCCAAGAAAGACTTCGCCCGGACTCCTAAGGAAGCCGGGCTCCATCCGCTACTTCGCCAGCAAGGGTTAAAAATGGTGGCGAGACTTGGCCACATGACAAGGTCGGATGGAAGGGAAGAGCCCCTTCCCACGATGACATCTAAGCCAAACAAGCCAAACGACGAGAAAGGGTCAACGGACGACAATATCAGTGCTACGCGTGGACAAGGTAACACAAAACGCTTTTTCTTCATTTTCGATATACGTACTACAGGGCCAGGATGGCCAGGGAAAGAGGGACAAAACGATAAGAAGAAAGCAGCTACAAAAAGGGGGTGACTACAAAAGAGCTCTAAGGAGGCCCCGCTCCCTCCGACCTTGGGTTATCACCTCCATCCCTCAACCAGGACTGCCTCAGGCTCTCCACTGCTTCTTCTAGTTCTTCCTTCTTCTGCAGCGTATCCTGGAGCGCCTGACGAAGTTGTCGACTTTCAGCCTCCGCTTCTCGACGCCGCTTCCGCAGAACTTCAGACTCCGCCTCTGCATCCGCGACGGCCCTCCGCTCAAGTGCCAGTTGGATGCTCACTTGTTGAAGCTCGGCTGTCTTCTCCCCAAGGGAGACAAAATTCCCTTCGACAGTGCCTCTCAGGGCTTGGAGCTCTTCGGCATCTTGGGCGGTAGTAAGCTGCGCCCTAGTAACCAGCTGCCTCTGGAGACAAACAACCTCATCCGCTGCCTGCCAGAATCTCCCTTTGTACTCTTCCACTTGCCGGCGCCAGCTGGCCTGCTGCACGTCGTGGCTCATCTCAGCATCTTGAAGCTGCTTCTGGAGGTCGGAGACCTTCTGCGACCATTTCTGTTCATCATCAACCCGTGCCAGGAGCCGGGATGAGTTTCCTTCCAGCTGGCCGATCTTCCTCTTCGCAGCTGATAGCTCCACCTTAAGGGCGCTGATCCTGGCTTCTTGAGCCCAAGTTCAATCGCTGGTGCTCTTCTTACATTCCTCAAGCTCCTTTGTGAAGTTCGCCTTCCTCCGACTGTAATCCATGATTGCCTTCACTTGGAGACTCCTGAAGTGGGTGGCCTCAGCGACGGCTTCGGAATAGCATTTTCTCGACTTGCGGAGCTCATCCTCCGACTTCTTCAACTTCTTCGTCAGGTGGAGGACCTTCTTTTTCAGCCGCTGGACAGCTGACTTCAGCGGAACCCCCAGGGGCAAGGGGAGTGCTTCAGCAGGGCACTGCCATCGGAAGGTGCAAACGTCAAAGACCAACTCATTACAAGAAGAAAGGCAGAAAGGAGGAGGAGGGGGAAGGAGAGGCCATCCACAACAAGAAATTCGACTTTATTGATTAATTTTGAAGACAAACAGAAAGGAAATATGGTGACAAAATAAAGGCACAAGATCGGAGGTCTCAGACCTCAGGGGCGGGAGGTGGAGAGCTCGACGCGGGGGGTGCGACTGCGGTAGCGGCGGACGAAGGGCCGGCCTCGTCTTCAGACTCCTCAAGAAAGCCGAGATCGAGGTCGGGGTATCTGCTGGCCACCTTCTCTCGACAGAGCTCGAACCCCTTTGTGAACGCCTCCAGGCCGAACTGGACATTCAGTTCCCTCATCTCCGTGGAGGCCTTGAACTCCTCCACCGCAAGGGCCTAGGCCTCCGAGACCAGAACCGGAGTTTGCTCGGCCAAATGGGTGACCTCGGCCTCCGCCTTTCTCACCGACTCCTCCAAGCTTCGTCTCTCCTCCTCCCGGGCTTGTCTCTCCTCTTCCCGGGCTTGCCTCTCTCTCTCCAGGGCCTCCTGGAGGGCGGCTACTTCGGCCGTCTTCGCTTGAAGGCGAGCAACCTCGGCCTGGCAGCGCTCCTCCGCCTGAAGGAGGTCCCTTCTCATGCGGCTCGATGCCTCGACATAGGCAAAGAGCTGGTGTCCAATCTGCAAGGACGGATAGAGAATTACAACAAAAGCCGAGTGACCATGCAAATAAACATCCGCTTACCTCAAGGAAGGACCCCAAAGAATCCCAAGCCCGCTGCTCGGGATCGACGCGGTCGATCCTCTCCACGATGTCGGACAGAATGCAGCCATCAAGCAGCCACCTGATCAGGTCCTTGTCGTTGAAGGGGTTCTCTGATCCCCCCTCGGAGCAGACGGACTCGTCTGCAGCAGTTTGGTGGCTGCTCGCCCTGCGAGCCACCGATTTCCTCCTCCTCCCCGCGGCGGGCGCCTCCGTGGGGCGGGCTCCCAGAATGGGGGCCCCAGTCGGCGGGCTCCTTGAGGAAGCCCGGGGGGCCACTGGCTCGACGTCCGAAGGAATGTCGATGGCCAGGGTCACCTGGACGGGCGCAGCCAAGCTCGTCTCCTCCACCCTGGCCCTCTTCGTCGATCCGGAGGCCGTCGCGCCCTTCCTCTTCTGAGCTCTCATGGCCTTGGCGAGCATCCGCGTGGCTTCGGCGTCCATTGCTAAAAAAAAAAAAAAACAACAGGAAAAGAAAAGAAGAAAGAAGAAGCGACACCGATCAGTCCAGAGTCAAAAAAAAAAAAAAAAAAAAAAAAAAGAGAAGAGAGAAGATAAAAGAAGAGAGAAAGAAAGAGGAAGAAAAGAGCGGGAAGGAAAAAATAAAGAGAAGAAGAAGGCAAGAAAAGGAAAGATAAATACTTGCTGGATCCTGAGGGCTCAGGCCGATGTTGAAAAGAAGCTGCTCCCTCAGAAGATTAGGAAGGGAAGGAGCGGGATAACTTAGAAGCTTCTGGGCGGCCTGGAGGTCATCCTCTCCCAGGCTGGGAGCCCGGTGGACGGAATCCCTCAGAGACCCCCAAGGGGGCAGGCCCAGTTTCAGGGTCGGGCAGTAGACGAAGAGAAATTTCCCCTTCCAGTTGTGAATCGAAGAAGGGGCGCCCTTCAGCAACCCCTTCTTACCAAACTGGGGGGAGAAGTACCACCAGTCCTTCGCTGAAGGATGGTGTTTGAAGGTGTAAAAATGTCTGAACAAGGAGAGGGATGGCTGGACCTTGGCTATGTGGCAGAGAGAGAGAAACCCTATCAAAAACCTAAAAGAATTCGAGGCCACGGAGGCGAGAGAAATGTCTAAGAAGAGAAAGAAGGCGGCAACGAAGACAGGAAGCGGAAGCCGGAGTCCGGCACGAAATGCCTCCTGATACAAACAAAAGCGACCAGGAGGAGGAGCGCTGGCCCAGTCAGAGGGGCCAGGTAGCTCCAGGTCGTACTCCGGAGGAACCCCGTACCGAGCCCTTATCAGAAGGAGTTCATCCGGAGTCGACGAACATGGAATGGCGCCCGGTGCAAAAATCGGGCGAGGCCCTGCCCCGGATGCGGGTTCGTCCGCAGAGACAGGGACCTGGGGGTTCGAAGCAGAAGAACTCTCAGAACTGACGGGAGCAGAAGAGTTGGAAGACATTTTGAGCAGTTTCGGAGGGAGAACCTAAAGGATCCTAAAAAGGCAAACCGAAAGGAGAACGAGATGCCGAAGGCCAACTCGGAGGGAGGTACAAAAGTAATGAAGGGAGGAGAAGCCCCTAGGCGGAGAGAAGAAGGTTGGCACTAACCTATGTTGCTCTGAGGGACCTGGGGGGCGAGAAATGGGGGGCGCCTACGGCTCGAGAAGACGTTCACTAGAGCAGGCTCTCGAAGAGAAGACAGACACCAGCAAAAAATCAGAAATGGAGTAGGACACCTGAAGGGGGGAGGACGGGTTTAAATAGACCCTGGGATCCGGTGCCATAATGATCGCGAATCCCCCCAGGCCAGTCCACACCCGACACGTGTCCCACTCCCCCTGGCAGGCGGCTAAAAGCAGCTGACGGTTGGCAGGACCATAATTGCACCGTACCTAGGCCAGTGTACCTGCTGGATTTTCGAAGCGTCCCCTCGTACCGCTCCAATTCGAAAAGACTCCGGCACGCGCTCATTTAATGCCAAAATATCTGGAGGCGGCAGTGCGCAGGATTCGAAGTGACGGTTCCGGCTGTACCCATCTTTCTCTCTGTGTACTTCCTTCGCTTGAAATTCAAACTCGAAAGTGGGAGGACTGGTGTTGGGTATAAAATACCCACAGCCGAGATCCTCGACGGAATCGACTTCGAGCAGCATAGCTCCGCCCGGACTCCTACGGGAGCCGGGCTCCGCCATCAACAGCAGGACAGCACCGCCCGGACTCCTACGGGAGCTGGGCTCCACCACCGACATCAGCACAGCTCCGCCCGGACTCCTACGGGAGCCGGGCTCCACCGCCGACATCAGCACAGCTCCGCCCGGACTCCTACGGGAGCCGGGCTCCACCGCCGACATCAGCATAGCTCCGCCCGGACTCCTACGGGAGTCGGGCTCCGCCATCAACAGCAGGACAGCACCGCCCGAACTCCTACGGGAGCCGGGCTCCACCGCCGACATCAGCACAGCTCCGCCCGGACTCCTACGGGAGCCGGGCTCCGCCGTCGACAACAGCACAGCTCCGCCTGGACTCCAATGGGAGCCGGGCTCCACCGCCGACATCAGCAGGACAGCTCCGCCCGGACTCCTACGGGAGTCGGGCTCCACCACCGACATCAGCACAGCTCTGCCCGGACTCCTACGAAAGCCGGGCTCCACCGTCGACAACAGCACAGCTCCGGACTCCTACGGGAGCCGGGCTCCACCGTCGACATCAGCACAGCTCCGCCCGGACTCCTACGGGAGCCGGGCTCCACCGCCGACATCAGCATAGCTCCGCCCGGACTCCTACGGGAGCCGGGCTCCGCCATCGACAGCAGTACAGCTCCTCCCGGACTCCTACGGGAGTCGGGCTCCGACCTCAGTATCAGCTACTGGTAAGCTTCGTCCGGACTCCTACGGGAGTCAGACTTCATCTTTAACTTTGATTGCAGAGGGTTCTGACTCTTACAGGAGCCGGACTCCACCCACGACCTCAACCGAAAGGAGGACCCCTCTCGGACTCCTACAGAGGCCGAACTCCGACCACTGCTGAGCCTCGATCAACAGATCCGTGCCCCCTGGCAGATCACAATAACAACCATGATCCTGCTCCACTCCCTGTGGCGGACTCCGCGCAGTTTCATCATTCCTTGACAGGCCGCAGTAACCATCGCCACCCTGCTCCACTTCCTGTGGCGGATTCCGCACGGCTCCACTACCCCCTGGCAGGCCACAATAACGGCCACGAACCTGCTCCACCTCCTGCGGCGGATACCAGGCGATTCCCCCATCCACTGGCGAGTCACGACAACGGACGCTGCTCCACCCCACGTAACATATTCCGCGTGGCAAGCCGCGGTGATGGCCACGTGTCTACTCCACTATCCTTCGCAATCAATTCCTCTGACCATGGGCGGCCCACTACCAGATGGTTACAAATGTCGCCATCAATCCGTTGTCTCCTCCGCCTATAAAAGGGGGACCCAGATACGTTATTCTCTAAGCTCATTTTTCTATCTCAAAACTCTGCTAAATTCTCCATTCGAGCACTCCATTCTTGTTGAGGCAGAGAACTGACTTGAGCATCGGAGGGTCTTGCCGGAGCAACCCCACCTCCGGTTTAGACTTCCCTTGCAGGTCCCGACGGCGACCGCGGCTTCCCCGACTCCAGCTTCTCCGGCGCAAGCAGATTTTTGCACCAACAGATCTGAATAGCATGTTACATAAGATGTAATCGGTATATTGATCTAAAAGTTGTCATGATGCATGAGATGTATGTATAAAATTTAAATCATACCTATGCATATTTAATTATTAAATATATTATAAAAATTTATTTTCATGAATTAAAATATATGGTATGCTCACCTAAAATCCTAATAGAATAGTTCTACAGACTGAAACACATGTTTCACATACTTAATTTTGAATTAAATTTTGAATGATCTAGATTTGAGAATTGAAGATTATTAAGACACCACATAAATCGATGAGTAAAGAATTAGCTTGAATCTAATCCTTCTAATGAATTAGACCTAGGGTTAGAAATACATGTGGACCAAGTAGAGAAATTCATTAAATCTAATCAAGTGTTGAATTAGATTAGCTCAAAATTTTTTTAAATCAATCTCAGTAGTTGAAGTTTGATCAAGTCTATGTGTTTAGCCCTAATAAATGAATCATGATCATGGCTTCATGGTTCAGTCCGAATCTTCTGGTGGACCAAATTGAAACTAATTAACCAACTAATATCTAAGGTAAGTTTGGCAGATTCGATCAAGTGATTTTTAATTGAGAGCTATTCACCTAGATGCATCTATGGTGAGTTAAGGGCACATCCCTCCCACTGATCTTACTTACCTGGCCAACATGATAGATTATGTTTTGATTAGGTCACTAGTTGATTCATGCAGACCCATGCCATTAAGGTGAATCAGTGTGATTGATTTAGGTATCTTTAGACCCGCTTGTGTCTAATCTCCTACATGGCTTGGTGAAGTCAGTGGGAGGATTTACAGCTTACAGGTCATCTTCTTATCTTATTCTTAGGTCAATAAAATTAAATCTTCTAAATTATTAGATCCATAAAATGATAGAGTTATGAGATAACTTAGTTATAGCCTCCCATTAAGGTATGTGATAATGAGTCCAATATTCCAAATAGGTATTGGAGGCGCCACACATCTGGTGTCTATTACGTATTGATCATTCATCATATGACCATCATGATGTACCTTTAGATCAATGCTCAGGTTGGTCGAGCCACACTTGGGCCTGAAAATTTATTTGTTGGATGCACTTGGTGTTGTCATGTTAATGGTTAGATCTAACAAAGATTTTTAGTAGAGGTGCCACACGCCTGCTGAAAGGATGCCTAGGGTAAAACTTAATTACTAGAAGTTATTTGAAAAAATAATTGGTTATGAACATACCCATGGATGCACTAGGATTGGTCGAGCCTCACTCGGGCCTGAATATAGTCTGTGTGGATTCTAGTACTTGCTAAGAAATTAGTGTAATTCTTCGAGTTGGAGGTAGAGGCTATCAATTCATAAAATTAGTTGGAGAACTTTTAGACTAAAGTCCATATCTTTGAGATTAAAAAGTAATTCATAAACCAATAGGCTTATATTTTTCTTTCAGTTATGATCAATATACTATCTCTTCGTTCGCTGTTCGACAGTGACAAGCTCATCGGACCCAACTTCGATGGCTGGTATCAAAAGTTGAAGATCGTCTTGGAGCATGAGAAGATTTTATATGTCCTTACGAAAGAGGCACTTGAAGAACCTGCAGTCAATGCTCCTCGTGCAGTGAGAGACACTTATATAAAGTGGCTCAGTGACTGCACGACTGTGCATTATGTAATGAGGGTAACTATGAACGATGAACTTAGCCGTAAGTTTGAGGATGCACAATCAGAGAAGATCATTCAAATATTGAATGAGTTCTTTGGCATCCCAAAGGATGTGGAGAGACACAAAACCTCTGTGCAGTTTCAATGCCCACATATGAGAGGAGGCTTCAGTCACCGATCATGTACTGTACATGATTGAGTAGATTGAATACCTTAGCAAACTTGACTTTCCGTTGCATGAACAGTTAGGTAAGGATGCTATCCTCAATTCGCTACCAAAATCCTACCTATCCTTTCTCAGTCATTATAGAATGACGAAGCCTGCAGTGAACTACCATGATTTGATAAGATTACTGTAGACTTTTAAGAAGGATCACTAGCTCTAGGAGCCAGTGAATTTAGTTAGAGGTTCATCTGCATGGCGTCGATCCTCTAGGAGAAAAAAAAAAGTACAGAAATCTCGTGCCACCAATCCTAAATAGAATAAAATATCAAAAGTTGACAAGAGCCTGACAGAATGCTTCTTTTGTAAGAAGCTGGATCATTGGAAGAGAAATTATCCTACTTATATAGCCATCCTTGACCCAAACAGGCCTAAGATCAAGAAAAAGAAGCAAATAGTTGCTTCATAAGGTACTTATATGATAACTCCTTATAATTTCTCTATTTGTGATACTACTATCTGGGTATTGGATACCAGAAGTTTGATTAATATATGCAATTCGTTGTGGGGACTATAGATAAGTAGGAAGTTTAGAGAGGGCAAGCGGTTCCTGAATATTGGAGATGGAAGCCTTATTCTAGTTTTGGCCTTAGATACTTTACAGCTTGTCTTCGAGTCCAGTAGTGTCATGTTAGATGATTGTCATTATTGTCTCTTTTTTTTGATGAATATCATCTCTATAGGCCTTTTGGCCAAACTTGATTTTAAATTTATAATAAAAGATGATTTTTGTGATATCATTATGAATGATACTATAATTATACATAGATAATTAAAATATGACATATATATAATATCACAGCCTGTTAGTGTAATGTACATAGCCAGCAAACATCCTAAATTAGATAATGTTAGTGAATCCTACATTTGGTATTATAGGCTTAGTCATGTGAATAAGAATAGAATTGACAGATTAATCAAAGAACGTATCCTTGAGATAGATGATTGTGAATCATTGCCAACCTGTGAATCCTGTCTACTTGGTAAGATGACTAAGTCACCTTTTAAGAGAAAAGATGAAAGAGCCAGCGATGTCCTAGGTTTAATACATATTGATGTATGTGGATGTATGAACGTAAGTACCAGAGGAGGATATTACTACTTCATTCGTTATAGATGACCTATCGAGGTATGGGTATGTCTATCTTATGAAGTATAAGTTAGAATCATTTGAAATGTTTAAATAATTTCGTGCTGAAATAGAGAAACAGACTGAAAAGAGTATTAAGACTCTTCAATCAGATCGAGATGGTGAATACCTCACCAGTGAGTTTCTGACATATCGAGAAGAGAATGAGATTTTCTCATAATAGATCCCTCTTGGAACACCACAACATAATGGGATGTCTGAGAGGAGAAATCGAACCTTGTTAGATGTGGTCTGATCCATGATGGGCTTTGTGAGTCTGTCAATCTTCTTTTGGAGATATACTCTAAAAATTGCCTACTATATTTTGAATAAGATGCCGAGCAAGTCTGTCGATAAAACTCTATATGAGATATGGACTGGACGTAAGTTGGTGCTCTTACACCTTAGGATCTGGGGGTGTCCAACTTATGTCAAGCATTTAAAGATAGATAAACTTGAACTGAAATCTGATAGATGCTTATTCGTAGGGTATCCAAAGAAAACTAAAGGATACTACTTCTATCTCACTGTAGAATAAAAGGTGTTTGTCAGTAGATGGGCAGTTTTTTTGGAAAAGGAGTTCCTTAGTGAAGGAACTAATGTCTGTAAAATTAAACTTGATGAAGTTCATGAAATGGAAGGACCGACACATATAGAATTGAATTTGATTAGAGAATCGAATCTAGAGCCAGGAGAGACACCATTAAGGAGATCTGATAGAGTACTGCATCAAATAGATAAATACTATAATTTTTTGATCCAGGATGGTAATCCCATTGAACTTGATGAGAACGATGAGGATCCGATTACCTATATGGACGCCATGCAAAGGCTCGACTCTCAGAAATGGCTTGAGGTCATGAAGTCCGAGATGAAATCCATGAAGATCAATGGTGTATGGACACTAGTTGATCCATCTGAAGGGATAAAACTCATAGGGTGTAAATGAATTTTCAAAAAAAAAAGAGCGGACAGGAAGGTAGAGACCTATAAAGCCCATCTAGTTGGCAAAGGTTACCATCAATATTATGATATTGACTATGACAAGATATTCTCTTCTGTAGCAATATTCAAGTCCATCTGGATTATGCTTGCTATTGCTGTACACTCAGATTATGAGATCTGACAGATGGATGTCAAAATTACTTTCTTTAATGGGGAGCTGAAAGAAGAGGTGTACATGATACAACCTGAAGGGTTCACATCTATAGATGAGTCAAAAGTGTGCAGGCTAAATAGATCTATTTATGGACTTAAGCAGATGTCTAGGAGTTGGAACATGCATTTTGACATGGTGATCAAAATGTATGGCTTCATTAGGAATGAAAAAGAACCTTGCATCTATAAGTACGCTTTCGATTCTGTAGTCATCTTTCTTGTACTGTATGTGGATAACATACTGTTATTAGGAAATGACATCCCGACTTTGCAGAGTGTAAAGTTGTGGTTATCATCACAGTTCTCTATGAAAAATTTGGGAGAAGCATCCTATATCCTAGAGATGAAGATCTATAGAGATGATCTAGAAAGTTGCTTGGATTGTCCCAACCTATGTACATCGATACTTTATTGAAGCGGTTCAACATAGATAATTTCAAGAAAGACTATTTTTTGATAGACCATGAAATTACTCTTTTCCAGAAAGATTATCTGACAACTCTTGAGGAGAGAGAGCATATGAGTAGAATACCATATACTTCGGCAGTGGGATTTATCATGTACACTATGACATGTACGAGGTTGGATGTAGTCTATTCACTAGGGATAGTGAGCAGGCACTAGTCTGATTTGGATGAGAAGCATTGGAAGATTACGAAAGTAATTCTTAAGTATTTAAAAAATACTAAAGATCAATGGCTTATCTATGGAGATACTGACTTGAAACTTATGGGATATACTGATTTCAATTTTCAGTCAGATTGTGATAACAGCAGAAACGTGTTAGGCTACGTATTTACTCTGAATGGAGGAGCTATTCACTGGAAGAGTTTCAAGCAATATACTATGGCGCGTCGATTCTTCATACGAAGTGAAATATAATGCTACATCGATGCTGTAACATATTCTGTGCCGCTATCACCTGGTGTGAGAAAATATAAATCAAGGTGACATTAAGCTTCAGAAGATTGACAAAAAAGAGAACCTAGCCGACCCCTTCACTAAAGCACTCAAGATCAAAGAGTTCGATGACTTCAAATGGAAGATAGGTATAAGATACTACCCCGATTGGCTTTAGTCCAAGTGAGAGTTATTGAGAATTATGTCTTAAAACCAATCGTGTGATGATTGAGTTCATCTTTGTATATGAATTATTAATAAATGAATAATAGTTATTCTGATATTTTTTATCACAAAGTTACATCTTCCTTGAACTCTTGTGCTGTGATGAAGTCCTTAGAACTATGTTAGTATACAATAAAGAGAGGATTTATCGTATAGTTCTTAAATATGTTTGTGACCAAATGATATGTCATTATAGGATAATAATTTTATTGAGTGGAGGTCATTGTGTGCTATATAAATTGATTATCCTTTTAACCAAAGAGTGTGGTGACATTGATATGGCATACAAGTGAGATGTAGGAGTACATCATCACTGAATATATGACTCACCTGCTGAGCATTCTGCTGTCAAGAGCTACTCGCAAAGCATATGGGTATAAGTATCTTTCAGATCCGAGATCACTATAGTGACTTGCAAGTAACTCACTGTGCTTTGGTGCTGGACTATCTGGATTTCTAATGCAGTGACGGAAGGCTATTGGGTACAGTCAAGTACTTGTAAAGTCTGTGTGTGGATCAAGATGTGATTGATCTCTTTAGATTATTTGAGTTGATGTATCATTGTATTTTAATTTAGTAAAATTTTGGTCAAGATAATCCATAAGATGGATTTGAAAGGTTGAAATATAATATAGATGAAGCAATCTCGATGACATTTAACTTAGACCATTCTAGAGCATTCAGAGTCAAAAGGATGAATTATATAGTAACCATGTGTATGGATTCTAAACTATTTTTTTGCAATAATTCGATCTATCTGAATATTGAGAACCATTGCTAGATGGTATCTCGATTAGTACAGAAATCAGTTCCTATGCTACCGACTTAGTGTTCGAACTTATGGAGTCACACACATAAGTTAGACACTGTAGAAAAGTATTGACCTTTATTTATATATCTAATTTGAAAGTAGTTGAGTTGATTGAACATATAAGCTAACTTGATTGAGAATTAAGTTATGGGTCAAATGAGATTGAAGAGTTGACTATGTCTAGCTAGCACTACACATAAGGTTCAGGTTTGATCTCGAGGATGAACAGTTTCTGATCTATGATCCATGGGGCATATAAAAAATTAGATTTAAGTGTTAATTAATTTTAGATTAGATCTGAATTAATTAGGCTTGATTGGATCTAAAATTTTAAGTTAGACTTGATGTAAAAGTCTTAAAGAGTTTGGCATTGACAGTCTTTCGAAATTATTTCGAACTAATTTTGAATTGGATTCGAATCAAACCCATTTTGGATGAGATATGAGAAATGCTACTTGCACTAGGATTTTCTTCTCTTATGGACCGACCAACACCTGGAAGCTTCCTTATTGTGGGCATCCCATGTGGGTGAGGGATTGGGTGCAATGTGGTTATCATATGTGATGGCAATTCTATCTCATGTAGGAGTTCTTTTTTCATGAGTATTGGACTGATTCAAAGTATGTTTGAGTTAGGAGTCCTATACTTATTGTGTTATAAAATTTATCTATAAATAGAGAGGATCTCTTCCTGTGGATGCATAGAAAATAAATTAGATTGAGAGAAGAGAGAAAGAAAGAGAGGCGTGAGAAGAAAAAAGCCATTCCTTCTTCTCCTTGGCATCTCCCCTTTGGTGCCGCCCCTCCTCCCTTGCCGTGGGCCCTCTTATGGGCATTTTGCTTGCTGGTGTGAGGTGTCACACCAGCACCTCTCTTCCCTCGTTTGATTGGTTTGTGAAGGCGATTTGATCATAGTTCATCCTACATTTCTGCGGTGTCTGGCGTGTATGCGAAGTAGAGGGTCTGCACTTCTAGGCCTCCGTGAAGGTTTGATTTCAAATTTTTGGAGATTTGATCTCCTATTTCACTGCTAATTAGGTAAGGATTTGATCCTTATTCATATAGATTAATAAAAAAAATTTTGATGCAACTTGGGCTATCCAAAGAGAAACAATTTTTCTTTCCTTCATATTGTATATCTCACTACCAGATAGAATTAAACCTGTGGGGTTACACAAAAAGAGATTAGACCTAGAATAAGTAATTGGACTTATGAAATCTCAATTGAATTTAGAAAAATCCGATTGGATTCAGGATAACCTTGCTAGTACATGGTTGAACCAATTTTCTCTTTGCACTAGAATTTTTTATTTGATAAGACTAATTCTAGTTAATTACCTGTTAATAACCTAAATGAATTCGATTCATTAGGCTTCAATTATTGGGTGCCTAAGGTTTTGGATCATATGAATTAAGGGATCAAACTCTTAATCAATTTCCTTGATTGTTTGTATGAAGTGCCACTTGATTTGATCAAGTTGGGAGTGCCCACCTAAAAGAGGGTATGTGGGATCAACATGGGGCATCCCCTAGGCTTCATGTGACATCTGAAAAAGTGGGTGCAAAGGCTTCAATAGTTGGCACCTAATGGATCTCCTAAAAGAGGTCAAATATCTATGGCTACAAGAATTCCTAATACAAATAGGACTTATATTAAGGGGCTATTTGATTTTGAATAGGATTCAAACCTTTTGTCTATTTAAAGGAGCATTCTCTAAGGCTCTTTAGATCAAATTTTTAGTAGCCTATGCCTCCCATAAGGTCCCCCACACCTCTCTCTCTCTCTTCTCTCCTTTAGATCCAACATCCAAAGGAGTTGGGCATCCTTCATCTCCACGTCCAGGAAGAGCTTGGGCATCTCTTCTTTTTTGCTAATTTTTAGATCTTGGTTGCTTCATAATCAAAGAAAGAAGAACAAGATAAGAAGAGAAAAAAAAATCAAGAAAAAAATCAAAGAGTTGATCATGATCCAGGCTTCGTTCAGATTTGCAGGGTGATTGTTCTTAGAGAAGAAAGATCAACACCAAAGAGGACTGTTCTAGGCTAATCTTAAGTGGATACCTATAAAGGCTGAACACTTACGCAGCTTCGAGAAAATCTACTCTCTTTTAAATCTAGATTTGAAGAAAAAAATTATGAAATAGGTATGTGATTCGACTACATATTTAATTTTAGCATAAAATTCAGCATGTATTCAATTTTAACATATGATGTAGATCCATGTGTTCTTTATTTTATGCATGCATGATTTAGATTAAAAGATATTTTAATCTTCTATTCCACTATGATATTTAGAAAAAAAAATTAAAAACATGTATGCATGCTCCAATACAAAATTTTAATAATTAATTCAAGTTAATTACCTGCTAAAGATCTAAATAAATTAGATTCATTGGGCTTCAATTATTGAGTACCTAGGATTTTGAATCATTTAAATTAGGGGTTCAAACCCCTAGTCAATTCCTTGATTGAAATTAGTGGGTTATCACTTGATTTGATCAAGTGTGGGAGCACCCACTTGGTTGGTGGCATGATGGACAAGGAGGGGCTCACCCTCTTCCTTATGAGGCATGTGAGAGAGAGCCCTAGAGGGACCAAGGGTTGGCGCCCCATTAGTTCTCCTAGGCATGGTCAAAGATAGAGGCATACAAGGAGTTCTAATGCGATTAGGACTCATACTATGGGGCTGATTTATTTTGGAATCGGATTCAAACATTTTCTCTATTTAAAAGGTCCATTCCTAAGGGTCTTAGCATCATATTTTTAGTAAACTCCAAGCCTCCTATCAGGCCCCCACACCTCCCTCTCTCCTCCCTCTTGGTTCCAATGCCCAAGCATTGTTGGGCATCCCGATCTTTTAATGCCCAAAGGAGGTTAGACGTCTCTCTTGGTTGCTGATTTTTAGAGCTTGATTGCTGCAAAATCAAGAGAAGGAGATGAAGAAAAGAAGAAAAGAAAAAGACCAAGAAAATGATCAAAACTTGATTGCAATCCAGACTTCGTTCAGATTTGCAGGGTGATCATTCTTGGATAAGAAAGATTTACATTAAAGAGGGTTGCTCCAAACTGATCCTAAGTAGATATCCATAGAGATCGGATACTTACATATTAAGAAAGAATCTATCTTCTTTTAGATCTAGATTCGAAGAAAGGATTAACGAAACAGGTATGTGATCCAATCACATATTCAATTTCAGCATAAAATCAGTATTTATTAATTTTAGCAAATGAAGTAGATCTTTGTATGTTATATTTTTATGCATGCATATTCTAGATTAAAAGATATTTTAATCTTTAACTCCACTGCATTGTTTAGAAAAAAAAAATTGAAACACACGTGTATGCACCACATATGAAATTTCATCAGTGGTATCAAAGCCACAAGTTTCGTATGCATAAAATTGACATGTAAATTTTTGAAAAAGATTTTAAAATATGATTTTTCTTAATACATGAGATGTATAGATGTTTGATTTAAACCTAAAAATTATTTTAGATATGATTTTCAGTTCATATATGAAATATATGTAGGCACACAAAAATCTAAAAATTATTTTAAATTATTTTCTAGTTCATATATATGATATATGTTTGCATGCATAAAATTTAAAAATTATTTAGATCTAATTTATGATTCATATATAAGATGTATGATTGTATATTAAGGTCTAAAAATTAGTTGATGATTTGTATATAAGATACATGATATCATGTTAAGATCTAAATTTTTATTTAGATCTAAATTTTATATACATATATGAGATATATGTTTGTATGTTAAATCTAGAAATTAGTTTCATAATTTAAAACTTATCTTTCATACAAAAAATTTAGATTTAAAATCTAGATTTATGATCTGAAATTTATCTTTATGCATAAGGATTTGGTCATGGGTAAATCAAAAATTAGATCATGTAATTAGATTATATCTAGAGATTTTGATTTGAACATAATAGGTCCAATTCGATTAAGTAATTGATCAAATCGAATCAAGTGTTGATTAGGATTGGATCAATTAAGTCTTAGATCGTACAATTATTGTTGATCAAATCGATTAAATCTCATATGTAGAATTAATTAATCTAAAGATCTAATTTGGCTTGATAGTTTGAGCCTGATACGCTTAAGCTAACCTATTTGGATCAATTAATCTATTAGTGACTAAGACAAATAATTGAGCACTGGTTATTTAATTGGTTTCATTCACTGATCAGGCCAATTTATTAATTGTTGGTGCAAAAATCCACTTGCGCCGGAAAAGCTGGAGTCGGGGAAGTCGCGGTCGCCGCCGGGACCTGCAAGGGAAGTCTAAACCGGAGGTGGGGTTGCTCCGGCAAGACCCTCCAACGCTCAAGTCAGTTCTCTGCCTCAACAAGAATGGAGTGCTCGAACGGGGAATTTAGCAGAGTTTTGAGATAAGAAATGAGCTTAGAGAATAACGTATCTGGGTCTCCCTTTTTATAGGCGGAGGAGGTAACGGATTGATGGCGACGTTTGTAACCATCTGGTAGTGGGCCGCCCATAGTCAGGGGGAATTTATTGCGAAGGGTAGTGGAGCGGAATCGTGGCTATCTCTGTAGCTCGCCACATGGAATCAGTTGCGAAGAGTGGAGCAGCGTCCGTTGTCGTGACTTGCCAGCGGATGGAAGAATCTCCCGGTATCCATCGCAGGAGGTGGAGCAGGATCGTGGCCGTTATTGTGGCCTGTCAGGGGGTAGTGGAGCTGTGCGAAATCCGCCACAGGAAGAAGAGCAGAGCTGCGACGGTTACTGCGGCCTGTCAGGGAGTGATGGAGCTGCGCGGAATCTGCCACAGGAAGTGGAGCAGGATCGTGGCTGTTATGGTAGCCTGCCAGGGGGTGCAGATCCATCGGCTGAAGTTCGACAGCAGTCGGAGTCCGGCCCCCGTAGGAGTCAGGACTAAATTTGTCTACAGCCGTTGGAGCCAAGGACAAAGCCCGGCTCCCGCAGGAGTCCGGGCGTGGTCTTCCTGCAATTAAAGTTAAAGGCGAAGTTCGTCTCTCGTAGGAGTCCGGACGGGGCTTACTAGCAGTCATTGTTGAGGATGGAGCCCGGCTCCCGTAGGAGTCCGGGCGGAGTCTACTTGCGGTTGAAGTTGTTGGCGGAGTTCGGCTCTCGTAGGAGTCCGGGCGGAGTTGTCCTGTAGTCGATGTCGATGACGGAGCCCGGCTCCCGTAGGAGTCCGGGCGAAGTTGTCCTATAGTTGATGTCGGTGACGGAGCCTGGCTCCCGTAGGAGTCCGGGCGGAGTTGCCTTGTAGTCGATGTCGGTGACGGAGCCCGGCTCCCGTAGGAGTCCGGGCGGAGTTGCCCTGTAGCCGATTCTGCTGAGGACTTCGGCTGTGGGTATTTTATACCCAACACCAGTCCCCCTACTTCCGAGTTTGAATTTCGAACGAAGGAAGTACAGAGAGATGGGTACAGCCGAAGTCATCCCCTCAAATCCTGCGCACTGCCGCCTCCAGATATTTTGGGCATTAATTGCGCGCGTGCCGGAGTCTTTTCGAATTGGGGTGGTACGAAGGGACGCTTCAAAATTCCCACAGGTACACTGGCCTAGGTATGGCGCAATTATAATCCTGCCAATCGTCAGCCACTTTTAGCCGCCTGTCGGGGGGAGTGGGACACGTGTCGGATGCGGACTGGCCTGGGGTGATTCACGATCATTATGGCATCAGATCCCAGGGTCTATTTAAACCCGTCCCCCCACCTTTAGGCGTCCTACTCCGTTCCTGAGTTCTTACCAGCGTCTGCCTTCTCTTCGAGAGCCTTGTTTCAGTGGGCATCTTCTCGAGCCGTAGGCGTCTCCTGTTTTCGTCCCTCAGGTCCCTCAGAGTGATATAGGTTAGTTCCAGCACCGCCAACCTTCTTCTCACCACCTAGGGACTTCTTTTCAGTTATTATTTTTTGCATCCTTCCGAGTTAGCTTCCTGTGGCCTCTCGTTCCCCCTTCTGTCTGTCTTCTTAGGGTCCTTTAGAGCCCCCCTTCAAAACTACTCGAAATGTCTTCTGGCTCTTCTGCTCCCTGCAGTTCCGGGAGTTCTTCTGCCTCAAACCCCCAGGTCCCCGTCTCTGTGGACGAACCTGCGTCTGGGGCTGGGCTCCGCCCGATTTTCGCGCTGGGCGCCATTCCATGTTCCTTGACCTCGGAGAAACTCCTTCTAATAAGGGTTCAGTATGGAGTTCCTCCGGAGTACGACTTGGAGCTGCCAGGCCCTTCTGACCGGGCCAGCACTCCCCCTCCCGGTCGCTTTTGTTTGTACCAGGAAGCGTTCCGTGCTGGACTCTGGCTTCCGCTTCCTTCCTTTGTCGTTGCCCTCTTCCGTTTCTTGGACATCTCCCTCGCTTTCGTGGCCCTGAATTCTTTTAGGTTTTTGATAGGATTTCTCTCCCTCTGCCACGTAGTCGAGGTCCAGCCGTCTCTCTCCTTGTTTAGGCACTTTTACACCTTCAAGCGCCATCCTTCGACGAAGGACTGGTGGTACTTCTCCCCCCAGTTCGGTAAGAAGGGGTTGCTGAAAGGCGCCCCTTCTTCGATCCACAATTGGAAGAAAAAATACCTCTTCGTCCACTGCCCGACCCTGAGGCTGGGCCTGCCCCCTTGGGGCTCTCTGAGGGATTCTGTCCGCCGGGCTCCCAGTCTGGGGGAGGACAACCTCCAGGCCGCCCAGAAGCTTCTAGCTTATTCCGCTTCTTCCCTTCCCAATCTTCTGAGGGAGGAGTTTCTTTTCAACATCGGCTTGAGCCCCCAGGATCCAGCGAGTATTCATCTTTTACCTTATCTTTTTTCTTCATGCCTTTCTTCTCTTCTTATCTTTTCCCCTTCTTCCTTCTCCCCCTTTTTTTTTTTTTTTTTTTTTTGACTGATTGGTTTGCTTCTTCTTTCCTTTTCTCTCTCTTTTTTTCTTCTTTTGTTTTTTCTTCTTTTTTTTTTTTTTTTTTTTTAGGAATGGACGCCGAAGCAGCGCGGATGCTCGCCAGGGGCATGAGGGCCCACAAGAGAAGGGGTGCCGCGACCTCCGGATCGGCGAAGAGGGCCAGGGCGGAGGAGACAAGCTTAGCTGCACCCATCCAGGCGGCCCCGGCCATCGACATTCCCTCGGATGCCGAGCCAACGGCCCCCCGGGCCTCCTCGAGGAGTCCGCCGACGGGGGCCCCCGCTCCGGGGGTTCGCCCTACGGAGGCGCCCACCGTGGGGAAAAGAAAGAAATCGATGGCCCGCAGGGGGAGTAGCCACCGAAATGCTGCGGATGAGTCCCTCTGCTCCGAGGAGGGATCAGAGAATCCCTTCAATGATAGGGACTTGATCAGGTGGCTGATCGACGGCTGCATTCTGTCTGACGTCGTGGAGAGGATCGACCGTGCCGATCCAGAGTAGCGGGCTTGGGACTCTTTGGGGTCCTTCCTTGAGGTAAGCGGATCTTTATTTACACGGCTACTCGGCCTTTGTTCTAATTCCCTAGCCGCCCTTGCAGATTGGGCACCAGCTCTTTGCCTATATCGAGGTGGTGAGCCGCATGAGGAGGGACATCCTCCAGGCGGAGGAATGCTGCCAGGCCGAGGTTGCTTGCCTCCAAGCGAAGATGGCTGAAGTAGCCACCCTCCAGGAGGTCCTGGAAAGGGAGAAGCAAGCCCGGGAGGAGGAGAGGCAGATCTTGGAGGAATCGACGAGGAAGGCGGAGGCCGAGGTCGCCCACTTGGTCGAGCAAACTCCGGTCCTGGTCTCGGAGGCCAGAGCCCTTGCGGTGGAGGAATTCAAAGCCTCCGCGGAGATGAGGGACCTGAATGTCCAGTTCGGCCAGGAAGCGTTCATTAAGGGGTTCGAGCTCTGCCAAGAGAAGGTGGCCAAAAAATTCCCAGAGCTCGACCTCAGCTTCCTAGGCGAGGAGTCTGAGGATGAGGCCGGCCCCTCGTCAGCCGCCACTGCTGTCGCAGCCCCCGCACCGAGTTCTCCACCCCCCACCCCTGAGGTCTGAGACCTCCGATCTTGTACCTTTATTTCATCGTAATTTTTCTTTTCCGTTTGTCTTTAAAAACCATTCAATCAATAAAGTTTGAATTTCTTGTTGCGGACGGCTTCTCCTTCCCCCTCCCTCCTTCTCTCTGTTTTTCTTCTTGCAATGAGTCGTGCTCTGACGCTTTTGCCTTCCGATGGAAGTGCCCTGTAGAAGCGCTCCCCCTGCCCCTGGGGGTCCCGCTGAAATCGATGATCCAGCGGCTGAAGAAGGAAGTCCTTCACCTGACAAAGAAGTTGAAGAAGACGGAAGGCGAGCTTCGCAAATCGAGAGAAGGTCACTTTGAAGCCACCACTGAGGCCACCCACTTTCGGAGTCTCCATGTGAAGGGGATCATGGAGTATAGCCGGAGGAAGGCGAACTTCGCAAAGGAACTCGAGGAATGTAAGAAGAGCGCCAGCGACCAAATTTGGGCCCAGGCCGCCAGGATCAACGCCCTCAAGGTGGAACTGTCAGCTGCGAAGGGGAAGATCGGCCAGCTGGAAGGAAATTCATCCTGGCTTTTGGCCCGGGTCGATGATGAACAGAGGTGGTCGCAGAAGGTCTCCGACCTTCAGCAGCAGCTTCAGGACGCCGAGGTGAGCCACGACGTGCAGCGGGCTAGCTGGCGCAGGTAGGTGGAAGAGTATAAAGGGAGATTCAGGACGGCGGTCGACGAAGTCGTCCGTCTCCAGAGGCAGCTGGCTAACAGGGCACAGCTCACTTCCACCCAAGATTCTGAAGAGCTCCAAGCCCTAAGAGGCACCGTTGAGGGGATTTTCGTCTCCCTTGGGGAAAAGACAGCCGAGCTGCAACAAGTGAAGATCCAACTGGCACTTGAGCGGCGGGCCGTCGCGAACGCGGAGGCGGAATCTGAGGTCTTGAGGAAGAGGCATCGAGAGGCGGAGGCTGAGAGCCAGCAACTTCGTCGGGTGCTCCAGGACGCGCTGCGGAAGAGGGAAGAGCTAGAAGAAGAAATTAAGAATCTGAGACAGTCCTGGTTAAGAGACGGAGTAAATAATTCTAGGTCGGAGGGAGCAGGGCCTCCTTAGAGCTCTTTTTGTCTTTCTGTCTTTTCATGTATTTACTTCCTTTTTGTCATTTTGCCTTTCTTTCCTTGGCCTTCCGAGCTTTGTAGTGTGTATATCGAAAATGGAATAAAAAGGGTGTTTTGTGTTACCTCGTCTGCGCCTTGCACTAAATTGCTGTCCGTCGAACCTTTCTGGTCGTTTGACTTGTCTGATGTGGACGTCGTCAGGGGGCGCCCGGTCGTCGATGCGTTAGCTCGCCTTTCTCGTCGTGCGTGGCCGCAAGCCCGAGCTTGGCCGTCCGGGCCTCACATTATTTCGGGGATGTCGTTGTCTTCCTAACCAGTGCTGAAAGTCTTCCTTGGCATCGTGGATGGAACCCGGCTCCCGTATGAGTCCGGGTGAAGTCTTCCTTGGCATCGTGGACGGAATCCGGCTCCCGTAGGAGTCTGAGTGAAGTCTTCCTTGGCGTCGTGGATGGAACCCGGCTCCCGTAGGAGTCTGAGTGAAGTCTTCCTTGTGGGCGGAACACGGCTCCCGTAGGAGTCCGGGTGAAGTCTTCCTTTCGTCGTGGACGGAATCCGGCTCCCGTAGGAGTCTGGGTGAAGTCTTCCTTGTGGATGGAACCCGGCTCCCGTAGGAGTCCGGGTGAAGTCTTCCTTTGTGTCGTGGATGGAATTCGGCTCCCGTAGGAGTCCGGGTGAAGTCTTTCTTTGCGTCGTGGACGGAACCCAGCTCCCGTAGGAGTCCAGGTGAAGTCTTCCTTGGCGTCGTGGACGGAACCCGGCTCCTGTAGGAGTCCGGGTGAAGTCTTCCTTGTGGGTGGAACCCGACTCCCGTAGGAGTCCGGGTGAAGTCTTCCTTTGCCTCGTGGACGAAACCCGGCTCCCGTAGGAGTCCGGGTGAAGTCTTCCTTGTGGGTGGAACCCGGCTCCCGTAGGAGTCTGGGTGAAGTCTTCCTTGTGGACGGAACCCGGCTCCCGTAGGAGTCCGGGTGAAGTCTTCCTTTGCGTCGTGGACAGAACCCGGCTCCCGTAGGAGTCCGAGTGAAGTCTTCCTTTGCGTCGTGGATGGAACCCGGCTCCCGTAGGAGTCCGGGTGAAGTCTTCCTTGTGGGTGGAACCCGGCTCCCATAGGAGTCCGGGTGAAGTCTTCTTTGTGGACGGAACCCGACTCCCGTAGGAGTCCGGGTGAGGTCTTCCTCGTGGGCGGAACCTGGCTCCCGTGGGAGTCCGGGTGAAGTCTTCCTTGTGGACAGAACCCGGCTCCCGTAGGAGTCCGGGTGAAGTCTTCCTTTGCATCGTGGACGGAACCCGGCTCCCGTAGGAGTCTGGGTGAAGTCTTCCTTTGCGTCGTGGATGAAACTCGGCTCCCGTAAGAGTCTGCGTGAAGTCTTCCTTGTGGGCGGAACTCGACTCCCGTAGGAGTCCGGGTGAAGTCTTCCTTATGGATGGAACCCGGCTCCCGTAGGAGTCCGGGTGAAGTCTTCCTTGTGGGCGGAACCCAGCTCCCGTAGGAGTCCGGGTGAAGTCTTCTTTGTGGGCGGAACCCGGCTCCCGTAGGAGTCCGGATGAAGTCTTCCTTGTGGGCGGAACCCGGCTCCCGTGGGAGTCCGGGTGAAGTCTTCCTTGTGGACGGAACCCGGCTCCCGTAGGAGTCCGGGTGAAGTCTTCCTTGTGGACGGAACCCGGCTCCCGTAGGAGTCCGGGTGAAGTCTTCCTTGTGGGCGAAACCCGGCTCCCGTAGGAGTCTGGGTGAAGTCTTCTTTGTGGGCGGAACTCGGCTCCCGTAGGAGTCCGGGTGAAGTCTTCCTTGTGGGCAGAACCCGGCTCCCGTGGGAGTCCGGGTGAAGTCTTCCTTGTGGACGGAACCCGGCTCCCGTAGGAGTCTGGGTGAAGTCTTCCTTTGCGTCATGGATGGAACCCGGCTCCCGTAGGAGTCCGGGTAAAGTCTTCCTTTGCGTCATGGATGGAACCCGACTCCCGTAGGAGTCCGGGTGAAGTCTTCCTTGTGGGCAGAATCCGGCTCCCGTAGGAGTCCGGGTGAAGTCTTCCTTGTGGACGGAACCCAGCTCCCGTAGGAGTCCGGGTGAAGTCTTTCTTTGCGTCGTGGACGGAACCCGGCTCCCGTAGGAGTCCGGGTGAAGTCTTCCTTTGCGTCGTGGATGGAACCCGGCTTTCGTAGGAGTCCGGGTGAAGTCTTCCTTGTGGGCGGAACCCGGCTCCCGTAGGAGTCCGGGTGAAGTCTTCCTTGTGGGCGGAACCCAGCTCCCGTAGGAGTCCGGGTGATGTCTTCCTTGTGGGCGGAACCCGGCTCCCGTGGGAGTCCGGGTGAAGTCTTCCTTGTGGACGGAACCCGGCTCCCGTAGGAGTCCGGGTGAAGTCTTCCTTTGCATCGTGGACGGAACCCGGCTCCCGTAGGAGTCCGGGTGAAGTCTTCCTTGTGGGCGGAACCCAGCTCCCGTAGGAGTCCGGGTGAAGTCTTCCTTGTGGACGGAACTCGGCTCCCATAGGAGTCCGGGTGAAGTCTTCCTTGTGGGCGGAACCCGGCTCCCGTAGGAGTCCGGGTGAAGTCTTCCTTGTGGGCGGAACCCGGCTCCCGTGGGAGTCCGGGTGAAGTCTTCCTTTGCGTCGTGGATGGAACCCGGCTCCCATAGGAGTCCGGGCCTTCCATTTTGCTCGAGCCGGTGTGACGTTCTCCTCCCATTACCAGCTTGGCTGTGGGGGCGCGTTAGGGCGCTGTAAGGCCTCTCCCCCCATCCGGTCTAAAAGAATCGAGCCTTTGACTTTGCTCATGTCAGGACGAGGTTCTCCTCCTGTTCCTGACATGGCTGTGGGGGCACATTAGGGCGTTGTAAGGCCTCTCCCCCCATCCGATCTAAAAGAATCGGGCCTTTGACTTTGCTCATGTCAGGACGAGGTTCTCCTCCTGTTCCTGACATGGCTGTGGGGGTACATTAGGGCATTGTAAGGCCTCTCCCCCCATCCGGTCTAAAAGAATCGGGCCTTTGACTTTGCTCATGTCAGGACGAGGTTCTCCTCTTGTTCCTGACATGGCTGTGGGGGAACATTAGGGCGTTGTAAGGCCTCTCCC
Source organism: Elaeis guineensis (assembly GCF_000442705.2). Lineage (NCBI taxonomy): Eukaryota > Viridiplantae > Streptophyta > Magnoliopsida > Arecales > Arecaceae > Elaeis > Elaeis guineensis. Next base: position 47,881,123 of record NC_025997.2, read on the forward strand.
CCCATCCGATCTAAAGGAACCGGGCCTTTGACTTTGCTCATGTCAGGATGAGGTTCTCCTCCTGTTCCTGACATGGCTTTGTTTTTGGAGGGGTCATATCCGGTCATAATAAATCCACGCCAGGTGGGAAGAGTATGTTAAGTAGAAAGGAATTTAGATTCAAGGTGAAATCGTAAGTGATACATTTACAGGTTCCCCGCTCCTCCTTGAGGCCCTCCGGTGATGGAGTCGATGGTCCCGATGGGAGGCCGATCCCCGGGTTGCTCCTCCCTTCTTGGCGGTTCAGGCTGCGGAAGGGCTCTTGGGCGGTCTCCTTTACCCTCAGGCCTGCGGCGGATGAACCTATCGAGTCGACCTCGCCGAATGAGCTCCTCGATCTCGTCCTGGAGCTGGATGCATTCCTCTGTGTCGTGGCCGTGGTCGCGGTGGTAGAGGCAGAACTTGTTGGGGTTGCGCTTCCCAGGGTGTGTGCGCATCCTCTCCGGCCTAGGGAGCTGCTCCCTGACCTCCATCAATACCTGGGCCTTCGAGGCGTTGAGGGGGGCGTAGTTGCAGAATCTCCCTGGTGGGGAACCCCACCAAACCCCGCGATCTGGGCTTCTTTGCCTGCGCGCCCGAGGTGGAGTATGGGCGTGCTTATGCCCGGGAGGAGATCGAGAGCGCAGCCGGGCTTCCTTTGGCCTTTTTTCAAATGCGGGCTTACTTGAGTCTCCCGCTTGCCGCTCCCTCGCCGTCTCTTCATCCTTCATTTTGAAGGCTTCTTCCGCTCGGGCGTATCCTTCAGCCCGAGCCAGCAAATCAGCAAAATCCTTGGGATACTTCTTCTCCAGGGAGAACAAAAGGTCATTCTTCTGGAGGCCACCTTTCAGGGCGGCCATGGCGACTGATTGGTCCAAGTTTCGGACCTCCAGCGCCGTGATGTTGAAGCGGTTGATGTAGGCCCGTATGGACTCTCCTTCCCTCTGCTTGATGTTGATGAGGGACTCCGAACCCTTCCGGGGGCGCCGGCTGCTGACAAAATGGGCCACAAATTGGTGGCTCATTTGATCGAAGGAAAAGATGGTACCCGATTTCAAAGTCGAGTACCAGTTCCTTGCCACTCCCTTCAAGGTAGACGGGAAAGCCTGGCACAAGATGGCATCAGGAGCACCGTGAAGCAGCATCATCGTCCGGAAGGCCTCCAGATGATCAACTGGGTCCGAAGTCCCATCGTAGCTTTCGAACTGGGGAAGCTTGAAGTTTGGCGGGATCGGTTCCTGCATGATCATTTGGGAGAAGGGAGGGTCAGTACAAATATCCTCACCATAAGCAGGGGGCGCATGGCGGAGTTCTTCAATCCGTCGGTTCATCTCCTGGAGCCTCCGATCCAGGAAATCTTCTTGACTTCGAGTCTCGAGGGTCCTCTGGCAGAACGGGGGTAGGGATCTTCCAGGGGTGGAGTCGTGGTCCGATTGAGGGCTCTCTACCCTCGGGTTTATTTTCCTAGGAAGGACGGGGCGGCTGGCCCAGGTGGCCCGCCCCGCCACCGGGTTCTGGCATTCCGAAGATGCCCTTTCCGGGTGCGCTGACGCCTGCGGCTGCTGTTGCTGCATTGCTTGCACAGCTTCGATGAGGCCTCTGACCTGCTATGCCAGCAAGTCAAACTGCTCCGCGCCGACCGCCGCCGCTGGAGGAGGAGGAGGAGGTTGAGAAATAGGAGGGGAGGCTGGAGCCGGAGATCTGGCCGCAGAGGCCGTGGACCGTCGCGTGGACGCCTTGCGTGGAGGCATCGAGTGTGGATCCAGCAGGGGAAAATAAGGAGTGGGTGTCGGAGGAGATGATCGGAGGCGGCTCCGTTGAACGCTCCTTTAAGAACAAGGGTACTGCGAAGACGCCGCCCTTCCTCTAGCGCCAATCCTGTTGGTGCAAAAATCTGCTTGCGCCGGAAAAGCTGGAGTCGGGGAAGTCGCGGTTGCCGTCGGAACCTGCAAGGGAAGTCTAAATCGGAGGTGGGGTTGCTCCGGCAAGACCCTCCGATGCTCAAGTCAGTTCTCTGCCTCAACAAGAATGGAGCGCTCGAATGGAGAATTTAGTAGAGTTTTGAGATAAGAAATGAGCTTAGAGAATAACGTATCTGGGTCCACCTTTTTATAGGCGGAGGAGGTAACGGATTGATGGCGACGTTTGTAACCGTCTGGTAATGGGCCGCCCATAGTCAGGGAGAATTTATTGCGAAGGGTAGTGGAGCGGAATCGTGGCTATCACCGTAGCTCGCCACGTGGAATCAGTTGCGAGGAGTGGAGCAGCATCCGTTATCGTGACTTGCCAGCGGATGGAAGAATCGCCCGGTATCTGTCGCAGGAGGTGGAGCAGGATCGTGGCCGTTATTGTGGCCTGTCAGGGGGTAGTGGAGCTGTGCGGAATCTACCACAGGAAGAGGAGCAGAGCTACGACGGTTACTGCGGCCTGTCAGGGAGTGATGGAGCTGTGTGGAATCCGCCACAGGAAGTGGAGCAGGATCATGGCCGTTATGGTGGCCTGCCAGGGGGTGCAGATCCATCGGCTGAAGTTCGACAGCGGTCGGAGTCCGGCCCCCGTAGGAGTCCGGACTAAATTTGTCTGCAGCCGTTGGAGCCGAGGATGAAGCCCGGCTCCCGCAGGAGTCCAGGCGTGGTCTTCCTGCAATTAAAGTTAAAGGCGAAGTTTGGCTCCCATAGGAGTCCGGACGGGGCTTACCAGCAGTCATTGTTGAGGACGGAGCCCGGCTCCCGTAGGAGTCCGGGCGGAGTCTACTTGCGGTTGAAGTTGTTGGCGGAGTTCGGCTCCCATAGGAGTCCGGGCGGAGTTGTCCTGTAGTCGATATCGATGACGGAGCCCGACTCCCATAGGAGTCCGGGCGGAGTTGTCCTGTAGTTGATGTCGGTGACGGAGCCCGGCTCCCGTAGGAGTCCGGGCGGAGTTGCCCTGTAGCCGATGTCGGTGACTGAGCCCGACTCCCGTAGGAGTTCGGGTGGAGTTGTCCTGTAGTCGATGTCGGTGACGGAGCCCGGCTCCCGTAGGAGTCCGGGCGGAGTTGCCCTGTAGTCGATGTCGGTGACGGAGCCCGGCTCCCGTAGGAGTCCGGGCGGAGTTGCCCTGTAATCGATGTCGGTGACGGAGCCCGGCTCCCGTAGGAGTCCGGGCGGAGTTGCCCTGTAGCCGATTCTGCTGAGGACTTCGGCTGTGGGTATTTTATACCCAACATTAATATTTAAGAAAAGCAACGGAGGAACCCCCATCGATCTTAACTTGATCAATTTAGAAGATTGAATCTTAAATATGGTTGCTTAGTGGTTTGATTTAGCCCATGTAAATTAGATCAGTCATATGATGACTGATTAGATGAGATCTAAATCTTAAATCTCTTTATGAATATTAAGTCTAGAGGTCTTCTACCATTGTAGATGTGCGGGCGTGTTACTGATGTTCATTATTCATGGCTGGTCACAGTAGTTTAGTTACACCAGAAATATACAACTACTTTATTAGCAAAGAGTTACTCCAGGACAAGGATAGGGTTGGGCCCAATATCTATCAGTTGAAGGATCTAATGATAGCTTTGCATCTGCTTGTGAACTATGGGTCAGACTTAATTAAGGAGTGTGGTCACTATTTGTTAGGTGAGCCCACATTACTTAGAGCCTAGTAGTTGTAACATGCTTAGAGAAGCATCTGGATAAGGAGTTGTCCATGCATCGATGTGTGTGATATCAATATCTGTCAGATGAGATGTACGACATCGGTGAGACTACAGTACCCACTAGAAACTCAGTTATCACATTAGGATTTTCTCTTCCCACACGGAGAGTGTAGGGATCCAAAAAATTAGTGAGAAATTTATTTACTTTTTAAAGTCCCTAAAGTAAATATAAAATTTAAAATACAAGGATTTAACTTGAATCTCTACTCTTACAGTTAAACCATATCGGCTTCAAACTCTCTAGCCTGCATCTTTGAGTCCAATTGTTCCACCAGAATCAATTTTAAAGACCGACTAAGAAACTTCAAGATTATCTTGATTTCTAAAAAATTAGGATATGTACTTGATCAAGAACCTCTAGTGTTACCAAACCATCCTAGTACTGAGCAAAGAATAGCATTTGATAAATGGATGGATGAGGATAGTCGGGTTAAGTGCTATGTACTGGCTTCCATATCAAATGAGTTGCAAAGCTAGCATGAGCATATGCCCACTGTCAGGGCTATGATCACTCACCTACAAGAGTTGTATGGTGAGCAGAGCCGCACAGCGTGCTTCAAAGTATCCAAGAGACTCTTCAATATGAAGATGCACGAAGGACAATCAGTCCATAAATATTGTATGACAATAATTAAGGATATTGAGGAGCTTGAGAAGGTCGAGCTAAATATACAAAAAAAATTATAGATGGATTTAATTCTTCAATCTCTTACTAGTTTATATAGTCAATTTATTATAAATTTTTATATAAATAATTGGATTGCACTATATCCAAACTGATCAACATGTTGATCACTATGAGGGAACCTTAAAAAGTTCAAGGGGCACTATTCTCGCTGTAGAGCGATCTTCTTTATCTAGAGAAAGTCTAATTAGAAGAAGAAGAATAAAGCCACAAAGAAGTAGAAGAAGGAGAACAAACCAAAGAAGGACATTCCAAATAAGATTATGGCAAAAGGAAAGTATTTCCACTATGATGCTGATGGCCATTGGAGGAGGAACTGCTTGCTCTACATGGAAAGCCTAAAGATCAAGAAATATGCTTTTCGAAGGTATGTCAAATATGCTTGTAATTGAATCTAACTAAATGGTTTCTTCTACTTTTAGTTAGATATTAGACTCTAGTTCTAATGCTCATATATGTACTTCAATACAAGGTCTAATAGAAAGTAGAAGGTTGAGGAAAGGTAACATAATCCTTTGTTGGGAAATGTGTCTCAAAAAGCCAATCGTCAAGCTGTTGACGGTTGAGCAACCAAGTATTGTAATTGATTTGTTAATAAATAAAATATATTTGGCATCTTCATCATAAGCTTTCATCTTCTAATGAACTCCGTTGTTATGATGAAGTCCTTAGAACTATTTAGGTTCGATAAAGAGAGGATTTATCGATTAGTCCTTAAAACTGTTCACGACCAAATGATAGGCTGTTAATAAGGATGACAGCTTCTATCGAGCATAGGTCGCTGTAGGCCATATGGGTTGGTTGTCCTCTTAATCAAAGAGTGTGGAGACACTGGTATGGCATACAGGTGAGATGTAAGGGTACATCATCATTGAACGTGACCAACTCCAGAGTATTCTACTGTCGAGAATATCTCTGAAGGGATATAGGTATAAGTGTCCCTTAGACCTAAGATCGCCTCAGTGACTTGCAAGCAACTCACTGTGCTTTGGTACTGGACTAACTGAATTTCTAATTCAGAGATGGAAGGCTTCTGGGCACAGTCAAGTACTTGTGAAGTCAGAGTGTGATCGAGATGGGATTGACCACTCCAAGAGTTGGAGAAGAATGAGTCGCTGTATTTCAATTTAGCAAAACCTTGGCCAAGGTAATCCATCAGATGGATTTGATATTTTGAAATACAATGTGGACAACCTGATCAGAGTTGACAGTTAAACTTTGGGGTGTTTTATGATCATTTTGGTCAAGGGGATGAATTATATGAAAACTATATCCGCATGGGTTCTAAGGATGTTATTCTACACATTCGACCTATCCGGTTATCGGGTACCATTGCTAGATGGTCACTTCGATTGGTATAGGAATTTGTTTCTATGCTATCGATTTAGGTTCGGACCTATGAGGTCACACACATTAGAGTTCATGATCCGATCAGACGGTTGATCAATGATTAAGAATCATTCTAGGGTTAAATGATCAATACAATTGACATTTAACCCAGTGCAAGTGTTGCAGGAGGATCGATTAGCAATTTGATTGCTAATTGACTTAATTTGATTAAGCTAATGAGCTGAAATTAAGTCTAATTAAATATAATTTAATTAAATTTATTTTGGGCTTGATTGGATCAAGTTCAATTGGTTTATTGGATAAGCCAAGTGCAAGAAAAAACTAGTCCTAGTTCAACTAAGACTTGGGTCAATCTAATTTCTAATTTGATTAGAAAATTAAATTAGATTTAAATCTAATTTAATCTGATTAAATTAGGTTTTTAATTGGGTTAAGATCTATTTTAATTGGATTGATCTAATTTTGATTTGATTTGGTTTGGAAAACCAAATTAAAACAAGTCATAAGACAGAATCCTAGTAAGACTAGGATTCCACCTTGCGCCACATAATCCTTTTCCACGCCCTCTCTCTTATTCAACGCCAATCTCTACTTATTTTGTGTGACAAAAGCCCTCTCCCAGATCTCTCCCACATTCACAAAAGGTCTCCTCTCTTCTTTCTTACATGGAAGGTGGTTTGGATCAAATCTAAAAGGAATAAGTTTGGATTTCGAATTCTATGAGATAGAGTTTTAGAAATCCAAAACTCTTTCAATTTTGCATCAAATTTATCCAAATTTTTTTTGGAATTTTTATGGTTTTTAGGATATACATTGTACACCCTTTTCTGGTGATCCATGCATGAAAATATGAAGGAGGTGCTCAAGAGTTGGGCGTCCCTTAACTTGCCATGTTTGGATAAGCCTTGACTAGGTGTTTGACCTAGACAAGGACTCTATCATATCTCTCTATATAAGATGAGTTTCTTTATAAAATTTTAGGAAAAATTAGAGATTTAAGAGACCTTTGTGCCATCCAAAAATTAGAGAGAAATACTATTGGGTCGTGGAGATATAAAAGATGCAAGTTTAGGTATCTAGAGAGAAAAATGTGAAGAAGAAGAGGGTCTTCTTCTTGGGTTTTTGTTTTCATATCTTTCCTCCCTCCATCTTGAGTTTTCTGAGAGTGTCTCAGATCTGAAACTCCTCCTTCTACTTTCCATCTTTGGAAGAGTCCAAATCAAGAAGAAGGAGGCACCTGATCAACCATCAAAGAAGGATCAGCGCAGTACTAGCATACTGTGCTGATTTTCTGAAGCAGGACTTCTGATCGAGATTCGTGGGCTCGTGTGGATGACTCCTAGAGGCCGAACGCATGTGCGGCTTGCAACATCATCCTCAAGCCCAGATCAGCAAGGTTAGAACATCTAACTTGCAAGGTAATAGATCTGATCTATTGTTTAATACATACATTAGATGTAGTATAGAAACATGTTGATATGATCAACATGTAGTTCATGCTATATTTATATATTTTAATTTTTGATTTAATGCCATGTAATAATCATGTAATAGGATCTTAGATCTAAGGATTTTCTGATCTTAGAAAATAAATTTTGATTTATTTTAGTCTTCCACTGTATGATCTTGAAAAAGTTTCAAGATCTAACCCTCTTTTTTTCAAGATCTAACCCTGAAACCCTAGATCTGGTTCCTACAATTGGTATCAAAGTCTAGGTTCTTTATTACATGATTATTTATACATGCTTAGATTATTTTTTAGATTAGATCTAATTTATAATCTGATTATTAAATCTGAAATTAAAATTTTAGATCAATCACAAACTGCAAGGTTGTCCTGCTGTAAAGTTTACCCCTTACAGTGCAAAGGTTGTCCTAGTTTGTGTAGATCTATCTTTAATCATAAATTTGTTAGATATGATCTAGACTAAATTTATGATTTATTAGATTTAAAAGATGTTTAAATCTGAAATAAAATCTCTTTGTTAATAATTTTTGTGCAAAAAAATTATTTAAAGTTGAAATTGTTTCAATTACATGAACCTGTTTAGATTAGATCTAAAGTAGTTTCATGTTTATTTCACTTGCATCTTGATTATGAATCAAACATGCAATATGGTTGGTAGAATCATATTGTAAAATTATTTTACAGATATGAAAATTATTTTTTGAAAAGCCGAACCCAACCCTCAACCCAAAACTTAATTAAGAATTAAGAAGTTGTTTGATTAGGTTCTAGGATTGTGAATTGAAGAACCTAAGACACAAATCATAACACATTGGGTTAATGGGTTAGTGAGAATTAGGTCCATTAATTGGGTTAGACCTATGGTTAGTTTAAAGATGGACTTAATTAGAGAATTGACTAAATCTAATCAATTGTTGTCTTAGATTAGGTCAAGGATTCTCTAGATCAATTACAATAGTTGTAGTTGGTCAAGTCCATGTCTTTAACGAGAACCAAATGGACTTGATTCTTGGCTAAGCGGTCTAGCACGAACTGTTAGGTTGATCTAATCGAAACTAATTAAACTAGTTGGTGTCTAAGGTAAACCAGACTGGTGGTTTTTAATTGGGAGCCCGCTTACCTGGCCATTTCTGATGGTGTCTAAGGCAAGCTTTGGCAGACCCTCCCACTGATCGAACTTACCTGGCCTCTTGGTGAAATTATGTTTTGATCGGATCACTTGACTATTCGAGCTGACCCATGTCAGCTAGGTAAATCAGTGTGACTGATTTAGGTGCTCCTAGACCAGCCCTGGTCTCCCTTAAGCTGACTTGGTGAAGCCAGTGGGAGGATCATGATAAGATGGTTCATCTGACTTCATCCTCTATATTATTAAATCCTCTAAAATTATTAGATCCTTAAAATGATAAAGTTATGGAGATAACTGAGTCATAGCCTCCCATTAAGGTGTTTGATAATGAGTCCATTAACTCAATAATCATTACAGACCCAAAGGCCTGGTGCTTGTTGACTAATGGAATTATCACTCATCATATGATGACTTGAAAGTGCCTCTCTAATGGTGGTTAGGTGAGCCAACCAAAGTTGGGCTTAATCATTCGTTGGTTAGATACACCAAGTATGATCATGTTAATGGTTGGACCTAACTGGATCCTTACAGTGGAGGCCAAAGCCTACTGATTAGGTTTTTGGGGCAAAATTAAAATTACTAGAAATTGTTTAGAGAAACAATTGGTTATGAATTTACCCTTAGATGTACATGGGTTGACCAACCAAAGTTGGGCTTGTGTGCAGTCTAAGTGGATTCTAGTACCCACTAAGGAATTAGGGTAATTCCTCGAGTTGGAGGTAGAGGCTACCAATTCGAATAAAATAGTGAGAGAAACCTTTTGATTAAAGTCCAAATCTTTAGGTTTAATGAATCAATTACTAATTAGGTTATGGTTCTCCTTTGTGCAAATATGGCCACTTCCCTATCGCTCCGATCATTGTTGGACAATGATAAGTTGGTGGGACCCAACTTTGGTGGCTGGTACCGAAAGTTGAAGATAGTCCTGGAGCATGAACGGATCCTATATGTGATAATAGATCCTGCACCTGAGGAGCCAGCTGTCAATGCACGTGGAACAATCAGAGACACTTGCCAGAAGTGGCTCAGTGATCGGACCACGATGCGCTGTATCATGCTGGCTATCATGAGAGATGAGTTCAGTCACAGATTCAAGACGGCTCAGCCAAAGGACAAGCTTCAAGTGTTGGAGGATGCCTTTGGCACACCCGATGACGTGGAGAGGTACAAGACTAGTTGTGCCATCTTCAACGCCAAAATGCGGGATGGTGCCTCTGTCACTGATCATGTATTGTACATGATCGAGCTGATGGAATGATTGAGCAAGCTCGACTTTTCCTTGCATGAGCAGCTTGAGAAAGATGCAATACTGAACTCGCTGCCCAAGTCTTATCTCCCATTCCTCACTCATTATAGAATGACAAAGCCTGAAGAGAACTACCACGGGTTACTGGGGTTGCTTCAGAACTTTGAGAAGGATCACCAACTTCACAAGGAGTCGGTGAATTTAGTGAGAGGTTCGTCTTCTGGTTCTCGACCTTTTAATAAAGGGAAGAAGAACAAGAAGAAGAAAGTAAAGAAGGTGCAAGTTCAGGCTAGGACATCAGTGCAGAGCCAGACCAAAAAGATCAAGCCTGATAAGAGTCTATTCTACTGGCAAGTACCCTAGATTAGATAGTGTGTTAGATATCTACTTATGGCACTGTAGGCTAGGTCATATAAACAAGAACAGAATAAACAGGTTGACTCAAGAGGGAATCCTCGAAGTCAGTGATTGTGAATCACTTCTAACCTGTGAGTCCTATCTTCTTGGTAAAATGACCAAGTCACCTTTTATTGGAAAAGGTGAGAGAGCTACTGAGCTCTTGGGCCTAGTACATACTGATGTATGCGGGCCCATGAGCACCAGTGCTAGAGGTGGATATTTCTACTTCATAACTTTCACGGATGACCTATCCCGATATGGATATGTCTATCTGATGAAACATAAGTCGGATTCATTTGAAATGTTCAAACGATTCCGAAGTAAAGTAGAAAAACAAACTGGAAAGAGTATTAAAACTCTTCGATCTGATCGAGGAGGAGAGTACCTTTCTAGTGAATTTCTCACATATCTAGGAGAGAATGGGATTCTCTCCCAATGGACTCCTCCAGGAACACCACAGCATAATGGTGTGTTTGAAAGGAGGAATCGGACTTTGTTAGACATGGTCCGATCCATGATGGGTTTGTTGGGAAATGTGTCCCAAAAAGCCAATCGTCAAGCTGTTGATGGTTGAGCAACCAAGTATTATAATTGATTTGTTAATAAATAAAATATATTTGGCATTTTCATCATAAGCTTTCATCTTCTAATGAACTCCATTGTTATGATGAAGTCCTTAAGACTATTTAGGTTCGATAAAGAGAGGATTTATCGATTAGTCCTTAAAACTGTTCACGACCAAATGATAGGCTGTTAATAAGGACGACAGCTTCTATCGAGCATAGGTCGCTGTAGGCCATATGGGTTGGTTGTCCTCTTAACCAAGGAGTGTGGAGACACTGGTATGGCATACAGGTGAGATGTAAGGGTACATCGTCATTGAACGTGACCAACTCCAGAGCATTCTGCTATCGAGAATGTCTCTGATGGGATATAGGTATAAGTGTCCCTTAGACTTGAGATCACCTCAGTGACTTGCAAGCAACTCACTGTGCTTTGGTACCGGACTAACTGAATTTCTAATTCAGGGACGGAAGGCTTCTGGGCACAGTCAAGTACTTGCGAAGTCAGAGTGTGATCGAGATGGGATTGACCACTCCAAGAGTTGGAGAAGAATGAGTCGCTGTATTTCAATTTAGCAAAACCTTGGCCAGGGTAATCCATCAGATGGATTTGATATTTTGAAATACAATGTGGACAACCTGATCAGAGTTGACAGTTGAGCTCTGGGGTGTCCTATGATCATTTTGGTCAAGGGGATGAATTATATGAAAACTATATCCGCATGGGTTCTAAGGATGTTGTTCTACACATTCGACCAATCCGGACGTCGGGTACCATTGCTAGATGGTCACTTCGATTGGTATAGGAATTTGTTTCTATGCTACCGACTTAAGTTCGGACCTATGAGGTCACACACATTAGAGTTCATGATCCGATCGGATGGTTGATCAACGATTAAGAATCATTATAGGGTTAAATAATCAATACGATTGACATTTAACCCAGTGCAAGTGTTGCAGGAGGATCGATTAGCAATTTGATTGCTAATTGGCTTAATTTGATTAAGCCAATGGGCTGAGATTAAGTCTAATTAAATATAATTTAATTAGATTTAGTTTGGGCTTGATTGGATCAAGTCCAATTGGTTTATTGGATAAGCCAAGTGCAAGGAAAGACTAGTCCTAGTTCAACTAGGACTTGGGTCAATCTAATTTCTAATTTGATTAGAAAATTAAATCAGATTTAAATCTAATTTAATTTGATTAAATTAAGTTCTTAATTAGGTTAAGACCTATTTTAATTGGGTTGATCTAATTTTGATTTGATTTGGTTTGGGAAACCAAATTAAAACAAGTTATGGATAGAATCCTAGTAGGACTAGGATTCCACCTTGCGCCACATAAACCTTCTCCACGCCCTCTCTCTTATTCAACGCCAATCTTCACTTATTTTGTGTGACAAAAGCCCTCTCCCAGATCTCTCCCACGTTCACAAAAGGTCTCCTCTCTTCTTTCTTACATGGAAGGTGATTTGGATCAAATCTAAAAGGAATAAGTTTGGATTTCGAATTCTATGAGATAGAGTTTTAGAAATCCAAAACTCTTTCAATTTTGCACCTAATTTATCCAAATTTTTTTTGGAATTTTCATGGATTTTAGGGTTTACATTGTACACCCTTTTCTGGTGATCCATGCACGAAAATATGGAGGAGGTGCTCAAGAGTTGGGCGTCCCTTAACTTGCCATGTTTGGATAAGCCTTGACTAGGTGTTTGACTTAGACAAGGACTCTATCATATCTCTCTATATAAGATGATTTTCTTCATGAAATTTTAAGGAGAGATAGATATTTGAGAGGCCTTTCTTCCATACAAAAATTAGAGAGAAATACCTTTGGGTCGTGGAGATATAAAAGATGCAAGTTTGGGTGTCTAGAGAGAAAAATGTGAAGAAGAAGAGGGTCTTCTTCTTGGGTTTTTGTTTTCATATCTTTCCTCCCTCCATCTTGAGTTTTCTGAGAGTGTCTCAGATCTGAAACTCCTCTTCTACTTTTCATCTTTGAAAAGTCCAAATCAAGAAGAAGGAGGCACCTGATCAACCATCAAAGAAGGATCAGCGCAGTACTAGCATACTGTGCTGATTTCCTGAAGCAGGACTTCTGATCGAGATTCGTGGGCTCGTGTGGATGACTCCTAGAGGCTGGATGCTTGTGCGGCTTGCAACATCATCCTTAAGCCCGGATCAGCGAGGTTAGAGCATCTAACTTGCAAGGTAATAGATCTGATCTATTATTTAATACATACATTAGATGTAGCTAGTATAGAAACATGTTGATATGATCAACATGTAGTTCATACTATATTTATATATTTTAATTTTTGATTTAATGCTATGTAATAATCATGTAATAGAATCTTAGATCTAAGGATTTTTTAATCTTAGAAAATAAATTTTGATTTATTTTAGTCTTCCGCTGTATGATCTTGAAAAAGTTTCAAGATCTAACCCTGAAACCCTAGATCTGGTTCCTACAATTGGTATCAGAGCCTAGGTTCTTTATTACATGATTATTTATACATGCTTAGATTATTTTTTAGATTAGATCTAATTTATAATCTGATTATTAAATCTGAAATTAAAATTTTAGATCAATCACAAACTGCAAGGTTGTCCTGCTGTAAGGTTTACCCCTTACAGTGCAAAGGTTGTCCTAGTTTGTGTAGATCTATCTTTAATCATAAATTTATTAGATATGATCTAGATTAAATTTATGATTTATTAGATTTAAAAGATGTTTAAATCTGAAATAAAATCTCTTTGTTAATAATTTTTATGCAAAGAAATTATTTAAAGTTGAAATTGTTTCAATTACATGAACCTGTTTAGATTAGATCTAAAGTAGTTTCATGTTTATTTCACTTGCATCTTGATTATGAATCAAACATGCAATATGATTGGTAGAATCATATTGTAAAATTGTTTTACAAATATGAAAATTATTTTTTGAAAAGCCGAACCCAACCCTCAGCCCAAAACTTAATTAAGAATTAAGAAGTTGTTTGATTAGGTTCTAGGATTGTGAATTGAAGAACCTAAGACACAAATCATAACACATTGGGTTAATGGGTTAGTGGAAATTAGGTCCATTAATTGGGTTAGACCTATGGTTAGATTAAAGATGGACTTAATTAGAGAATTGACTAAATCTAATCAATTGTTGTCTTAGATTAGGTCAAGGATTCTCTAGATCAATTACAATAGTTGTAGTTGGTCAAGTCCATGTCTTTAACAGAATCAAATGGACTTGATTCTTGGCTAAGCGGTCTAGCACGAACTGTTAGGTTGATCTAATCGAAACTAATTAAACCAGTTGGTGTCTAAGGTAAACCAGACCGGTGGTTTTTAATTGGGAGCCCGCTTACCTGGCCATTCATGATGGTGTCTAAGGCAAGTTTTGGCAGACCCTCCCACTGATCGAACTTACCTGGCCTCTTGGTGAAATTATGTTTTGATCGGATCACTTGACTATTCGAGCTGACCCATGTCAGCTAGGTAAATCAGTGTGACTGATTTAGGTGCTCCTAGACCAGCCCTTTTAATGGTCTCCCTTAAGCTGACTTGGTGAAGTCAGTGGGAGGATCATGATAAGCTGGTTCATCTGACCTCATCCTCTATATTATTTAATCCTCTAAAATTATTAGGTCCTTAAAATGATAAAGTTATGGAGATAACTGAGTCATAGCCTCCCATTAAGGTATTTGATAATGAGTCCATGAACTCAATAATCATTACAGACCCAAAGGCCTGGTGCTTGTTGACTAATGGAATTATCACTCATCATATGATGACTTGAAAGTGTCTCTCTAATGGTGGTTAGGTGAGCCAACCAAAGTTGGGCTTAATCATTCGTTGGTTAGATACACCAAGTATGATCATGTTAATGGTTGGACCTAACCGGATCCTTACAGTGGAGGCCAAAGCCTACTGATTAGGTTTCTGGGGCAAAATTAAAATTACTAGAAATTGTTTAGAGAAATAATTGGTTATGAACCTACCCTTAGATGTACATGGGTTGGCCAACCAAAGTTGGGCTTGTGTGCAGTCTAAGTGGATTCTAGTACCCGCTAAGGAATTAGGGTAATTCCTCGAATTGAAGGTAGAGGCTACCAATTCGAATAAAATAGTGGGAGAAACCTTTTGATTAAAGTCCAAATCTTTAGGTTTAATGAATCAATTACTAATTAGGTTATGGTTCTCCTTTGTGCAAATATGGCCACTTCCCTATCGCTCCGATCATTGTTGGACAATGATAAGTTGGTGGGACCCAACTTTGGTAGCTGGTACCGAAAGTTGAAGATAGTCCTGGAGCATGAACGGATCCTATATGTGATAATGGATCCTGCACCTGAGGAGCCAGCTGTCAATGCACGTGGAACAGTCAGAGATACTTACCAGAAGTGGCTCAGTGACCGGATCACGGTGCGCTGTATCATGCTGGCTGCTATCATGAGTGACGAGTTCAGTCGCAGATTCGAGACGGCTCAGCCAAAGGACATGCTTCAAGTGTTGGAGGATACCTTTGGCACACCCGATGACGTAGAGAGGCACAAGACTAGTTGTGCCATCTTCAACGCCAAAATACAGGATGGAGTCTCTATCACTGATCATGTATTGTACATGATCGAGCTGATGGAACGATTGAGCAAGCTCGGCTTTCCCTTGCATGAGCAGCTTGGGAAAGATGCAATACTGAACTCGCTGCCCAAGTCTTGTCTCCCATTCCTCACTCATTATAGAATGACAAAGCCTGAAGTAAACTACCATGGGTTAATGGGGTTGCTTCAGAACTTTGAGAAGGATCACCAACTCCTCAAGGAGTTGGTGAACTCAGTGAACTCAGTGGGAGGTTCATCTTCTGGTTCTCGACCCTTTGAGAAAGAAAGAAGAACAAGAAGAAGAAAGTCAAGAAGGTGCAAGTTTAGGCTGGGACATCTGTGCAGAGCCAGACCAAAAAGATCAAGCCTGATAAGAGTCTATTCAACTGGCAACACCCTAGATTAGATAGTGTGTCAGATATCTACTTATGGCACTGTAGGCTAGGTCATATAAATAAGAACAGAATAAACAGGTTGACTCAAGAGGAAATCCTCGAAGTCAGTGATTGTGAATCACTTCCAACCTGTGAGTCCTGTCTTCTTGGTAAAATGATCAAGTCACCTTTTACTGGAAAAGGTGAGAGAGCTACTGAGCTCTTGGGCCTAGTACATACTGATGTATGCAGCCCATGAGCACCAGTGCTAGAGGTGGATATTTCTACTTCATAGCTTTCACGGATGACCTATCCCAATATGGATATGTCTATCTGATGAAACATAAGTCGGATTCATTTGAAATGTTCAAACGATTCCGAAGTGAAGTAGAAAAATAAATTGGAAAGAGTATTAAAACTCTTTGATCTGATCGAGGAGGAGAATATCTTTCTAGTGAATTTCTCACATATCTAGGAGAGAATGGGATTCTCTCCCAATGGACTCCTCCAGGAACACCACAGCATAATGGTGTGTCTGAAAGGAGGAATCGGACTCTGTTAGACATGGTCCGATCCATGATGGGTTTTGCTAGCTTGTCGATATCCTTCTGGGGATATGCACTCGAATCGGCTTGTTATCTATTAAATAGGGTTCCAAGTAAGTCTGTAATTAAGACTCCATATGAGATATGGACGGGACGTAAGCCAGCACTTTCACACCTTAGGGTCTGGGGGTGCCCGGCCTATGTCAAACGATTAGTCACAGACAAACTTGGACCTAGATCTGACAAATGCTCATTCATAGGGTACCCCAAAGAGACAAAAGGATATTTTTTCTACCATGCTGATGAACAAAAGGTGTTCGTCAGCCTTAAGGCAATCTTTTTAGAAAAGGAGTTCCTTGGTGAAGGAACCGTTGCCTCTAAGGTTGAACTTGATGAAGTTCAACAGGTAGAAGGACCGACACCAATAGCTGAACCTGAGTCGGATATGATTAGATCAGATCCGGAGCCCAATATACCTGCACCATTAAGGTGATCCGGTAGAGTACCGCGTCAGCCGGACAGATACTACGGTTTCTTGATCCGGGACGATGATCCCATTGAACTTGATGAGAATAATGAGGATCCGATCACCTATATGGATGCTATGCAGAGACCTGATTCTGAGAAATGGCTTGAAGCCATGAAATCCGAAATGGAGTCCATGAAGGTCAATGATGTATGGACATTGGTTGACCCACCTGAAGGGGTTAAACCCATTGGGTGTAAATGGGTCTTCAAAAGGAAGAGGGGCGCAGACGGAAAGGTGGAGACCTATAAAGCCCGTCTGGTTGCCAAGGGGTATCGTCAACGTTATGGTATTGACTATGACAAGACGTTTTCCCCTGTGGCAATGCTCAAATCTATTCGGATAATACTTGCAATAGCTGCCCATCTGGATTATGAGATCTGGCAGATGGATGTAAAGACAGCTTTCCTGAATGGAGAGCTGACTGAAGAGGTGTATATGATACAACCTGAAGGGTTTACATCCACAGATGAGTCCAAGGTGTGCAAGCTTCAGAAATCCATTTATGGATTGAAGCAAGCTTCTCGGAGTTGGAACATGCGTTTTGATAAGGTGATCAAAACGTATGGCTTCATTAAGAATGGAGAAGAGCCCTGCATCTATAAATGGGCAAATGGTCCAGTTGTGGTATTCCTTATCTTGTACGTGGATGACATTCTCTTAATCGGGAATGACATCCCCGCACTACAGGGAATAAAAGTTTGGTTGTCATCACAGTTCTCCATGAAGGACTTGAGTGAAGCATCCTACATCCTAGGGATGAAGATCTATAGGGATAGATCTAAAAGGATGCTTGGGTTATCCCAGTCCATGTACATAGATACTGTGCTGAAGAGGTTCAGCATGGAGAATTCCAAGAAGGGCTATCTACCGATAGGCCAAGGAATTTCTCTCTCTAAGAAAGATTGTCCGACAACTCCTGAAGAGAGAGAGCGTATGAGTAGAGTCCCATATGCTTCAGCCGTGGGATCTATCATGTACGCCATGACATGTACAAGACCAGATGTGGCATACTCACTAGGAGTAGTGAGTAGATACCAATCTGATCCTGGAGAAAACCACTGGAAAGTGGTCAAAGCCATCCTTAAGTATTTGAAAAATACTAAGGACCAATGGTTGATTTATGGCGAGTCAGATCTGAAACTTGTGGGGTTCACAGACTCCAGCTTTCAATCTGACCATGATGACAGCAAGAGTGTGTCGGGTTATATCTTTACTCTGAATGGTGGAGCCATCTGCTGGAAGAGTTCCAAGCAGCATACTGTGGCAGACTCTATTTGTGAAGCGGAGTATATCGCAGCATCAGATGCCGCGAAGGAAGCTGTGTGGCTGAGAAAATTCATAAATGAGCTCGGAGTAGCATCCTCCTTCGATGGTCCAGTCCTGCTCTACTGCGACAGCACTGGTACCATAGCTCAGGTGAAGGAACCCAAAGCACATCAGCGGACGAAGCACATCTTGCACCGCTTCCACCTGGTCCGAGAGATCGTGGATCGAGGTGACGTCGACCTTCAGAAGATCGACGGAAAGGAGAACCTAGCCGACCCCTTCACTAAAGCCCTGGCAATAAAGGAGTTCGACAACCACAAGTCGAAGATGGGTATTAGATACTGTGCCGAGTGGCTTTAGGACAAGTGAGAGTTGTTGGGAAATGTGTCCCAAAAAGCCAATCGTCAAGCTGTTGATGGTTGAGCAACCAAGTATTGTAATTGATTTATTAATAAATAAAATATATTTGGCATTTTCATCATAAGCTTTTATCTTCTAATGAACTCCGTTGTTATGATGAAGTCCTTAGGACTATTTAGGTTCGATAAAGAGAGGATTTATCGATTAGTCCTTAAAACTGTTCCCGACCAAATGATAGGCTGTTAATAAGGACGACAGCTTCTATCGAGCATAGGTCGCTGTAGGCCATATGGGTTGGTTGTCCTCTTAACCAAGGAGTGTGGAGACACTGGTATGGCATACAGGTGAGATGTAAGGGTACATCGTCATTGAACGTGACCAACTCCAGAGCATTCTGCTGTCGAGAATATCTCTGATGGGATATAGGTATAAGTGTCCCTTAGACTTGAGATCACCTCAGTGACTTGCAAGCAACTCACTGTGCTTTGGTACCGGACTAACTGAATTTCTAATTCAGAGACGGAAGGCTTCTGGGCACAGTCAAGTACTTGCGAAGTCAGAGTGTGATCGAGATGGGATTGACCACTCCAAGAGTTGGAGAAGAATGAGTCGCTGTATTTCAATTTAGCAAAATCTTGGCCAGGGTAATCCATCAGATGGATTTGATATTTTGAAATACAATGTGGACAACCTGATCAGAGTTGACAGTTGATCTCTGGGGTGTCCTATGATCATTTTGGTCAAGGGGATAAATTATATGAAAACTATATCCGCATGGGTTCTAAGGATGTTGTTCTACACATTCGACCTATCCGGACGTCAGGTACCATTGCTAGATGGTCACTTCGATTGGTATAGGAATTTATTTCTATGCTACCGGCTTAGGTTCGGACCTATGAGGTCACACACATTAGAGTTCATGATCCGATCGGATGGTTGATCAACGATTAAGAATCATTATAGGGTTAAATAATCAATACGATTGACATTTAACCCAGTGCAAGTGTTGCAGGAGGATCGATTAGCAATTTGATTGCTAATTGGCTTAATTTGATTAAGCCAATGGGCTGAGATTAAGTCTAATTAAATATGATTTAATTAGATTTGGTTTGGGCTTGATTGGATCAAGTCCAATTGGTTTATTGGATAAGCCAAGTGCAAGGAAAGACTAGTCCTAGTTCAACTAGGACTTGGGTCAATCTAATTTCTAATTTGATTAGAAAATTAAATCAGATTTAAATCTAATTTAATCTGATTAAATTAGATTCTTAATTAGGTTAAGACCTATTTTAATTGGGTTGATCTAATTTTGATTTGATTTGGTTTGGGAAACCAAATTAAAACAAGTTATGAGACAGAATCCTAGTAGGACTAGGATTCCACCTTGCGCCACATAAACCTTCTCCACGCCCTCTCTCTTATTCAACGCCAATCTCCACTTATTTTGGGTGACAAAAGCCCTCTCCCAGATCTCTCCCACGTTCACAAAAGGTCTCCTCTCTTCTTTCTTACATGGAAGGTGATTTGGATCAAATCTAAAAGGAATAAGTTTGGATTTTGAATTCTATGAGATAGAGTTTTAGAAATCCAAAACTCTTTCAATTTTGCACCGAATTTATCCAAATTTTTTTTGGAATTTTCATGGCTTTTAGGGTTTATATTGTATACCCTTTTCTGGTGATCCATGCACGAAAATATGGAGGAGGTGCTCAAGAGTTGGGCGTCCCTTAACTTGCCATGTTTGGATAAGCCTTGACTAGGTGTTTGACCTAGACAAGGACTCTATCATATCTCTCTATATAAGACGAGTTTCTTCATGAAATTTTAAGGAGAGATAGATATTTGAGAGGCCATTTTTCCATCCAAAAATAAGAGAGAAATATATTTGGGTTGTGGAGATATAAAAGACGCAAGTTTGGGTGTCTAGAGAGAAAAACGTGAAGAAGAAGAGGGTCTTCTTCTTGGGTTTTTGTTTTCATATCTTTCCTCCCTCCATCTTGAGTTTTCTGAGAGTGTCTCAGATCTGAAACTCCTCCTTCTACTTTTCATCTTTGGAAGAGTCCAAATCAAGAAGAAGGAGGCACCTGATCAACCATCAAAGAAGGATCAGCGCAGTACTAGCATACTGTGCTGATTTCCTGAAGCAGGACTTCTGATCGAGATTCGTGGGCTCGTGTGGACGACTCCTAGAGGCCGGACGCGTGTGCGGCTTGCAACATCATCCTTAAGCCCGGATCAGCGAGGTTAGAGCATCTAACTTGCAAGGTAATAGATCTGATCTATTATTTAATACATACATTAGATGTAGCTAGTATAGAAACATGTTGATATGATCAACATGTAGTTCATACTATATTTATATATATTTTAATTTTTGAATTAATGCTATGTAATAATCATGTAATAGGATCTTAGATCTAGAGATTTTTTGATCTTAGAAAATAAATTTTGATTTATTTTAGTCTTCCGCTGTATGATCTTGAAAAAGTTTCAAGATCTAACCCTGAAACCCTAGATCTGGTTCCTACAGGGTTTTTGCTAGCTTGCTGATATCCTTCTGGGGATATGCACTCGAATCGGCCTGTTATCTATTAAATAGGATTCCAAGTCTGTAATTAAGACTCCATATGAGATATGAACGGAACGTAAGCCAGCACTTTCACACCTTAGGGTCTGGGGGTGCCCGACCTATGTCAAACGATTAGTCACAGACAAACTTGGACCTAGGTCTGACAAATGCTCATTCATAGGGTACCCCAAAGAGACAAAAGGATATTTTTTCTACCATGCTGATGAACAAAAGGTGTTCGTCAGCCTTAAGGTAATCTTTATGAAGCAAGGTTCTCGGAGTTGAAACATGCATTTTGATAAGGTGATCAAAACGTATGGCTTCATTAAGAATGGAGAAGAGCCCTGCATCTATAAATGGGCAAATGGTCCAGTTGTGGTATTCCTTGTCTTGTACGTGGATGACATTCTCTTAATCGGGAATGACATCCCCGCACTACAGGGAATAAAAGTTTGGTTGTCATCACAGTTCTCCATGAAGGACTTGGGTGAAGCATCCTACATCCTAGGGATGAAGATCTATAGGGATAGATCTAAAAGGATGCTTGGGTTATCCCAGTCCATGTACATAGACACTGTGCTGAAGAGGTTCAGCATGGAGAATTCCAAGAAGGGCTATCTACCGATAGGCCATGAAATTTCTCTCTCTAAGAAGGATTGTCCGACAACTCCTGAAGAGAGAGAGCGTATGAGTAGAGTCCCATATGCTTCAGTCATGGGATCTATCATGTACACCATGACATGTACAAGACCAAATATGGCATACTCACTAGGAGTAGTGAGTAGATACCAATCTGATCCTGGAGAAGATCACTGGAAAGTGGTTAAAGCCATCCTTAAGTATTTGAGAAATACTAAGGACCAATGGTTGGTTTATGGCGAGTCAGATCTGAAACTTGTGGGGTTCACAGACTCCAGCTTCCAATCTGACCATGATGACAGCAGGAGCGTGTTGGGTTATATCTTTACTCTGAATGGTGGAGCCATCTGCTGGAAGAGTTTCAGGCAGCATACTGTGGCAGACTCTGTTTGTGAAATGGAGTACATCGCAGCATTGGACGCCGCGAAGGAAGCTGTGTGGCTGAGGAAATCCATCACTGAGCTCGAAGTAGCACCCTCCCTCGATGGTCCAGTCCTGCTCTACAGCGACAGCACTGGTGCCATAGCTCAGGTGAAGGAATCCAAAGCACATCAGCAGACGAAGCACATCTTGCACCGCTTCCACCTGGTCCGAGAGATCGTAGATCGAGGTGACGTCGACCTTCAGAAGATCGACAGAAAGGAGAACCTGGCCGACCCCTTAACTAAAGCCCTGACGATAAAGGAGTTCGACAACCACAAGTCGAAGATGGGTATTAGATACTGTGCTGAGTGGCTTTAGGACAAGTGGAAGTTGTTGGGAAATGTGTCTCAAAAAGCCAATCGTCAAGCTGTTGACGGTTGAGCAATCAAGTATTGTAATTGATTTGTTAATAAATAAAATATATTTGGCATCTTCATCATAAGCTTTCATCTTCTAATGAACTCCGTTGTTATGATGAAGTCCTTAGGACTATTTAGGTTCGATAAAGAGAGGATTTATCGATTAGTCCATAAAACTGTTCACGACCAAATGATAGGCTGTTAATAAGGACGACAGCTTCTATCGAGCATAGGTCGCTGTAGGCCATATGGGTTGGTTGTCCTCTTAACCAAAGAGTGTGGAGACACTGATATGGCATACAGGTGAGATGTAAGGGTACATCGTCATTGAACGTGACCAACTCCAGAGTATTCTACTGTCGAGAATATCTCTGATGGGATATAGGTATAAGTGTCCCTTAGACCTGAGATCGCCTCAGTGACTTGCAAGCAACTCACTGTGCTTTGGTACTGACTAACTGAATTTTTAATTCAGGGATGGAAGGCTTCTGGGCACAGTCAAGTACTTGTGAAGTCAGAGTGTGATCGAGATGGGATTGACCACTCCAAGAGTTGGAGAAGAATGAGTCGCTGTATTTCAATTTAGCAAAACCTTGGCCAAGGTAATCCATCAGATGGATTTGATATTTTGAAATACAATGTGGACAACCTGATCAGAGTTGACAGTTAAACTCTGGGGTGTCCTATGATCATTTTGGTCAAGGGGATGAATTATATGAAAACTATATCCGCATGGGTTCTAAGGATGTTGTTCTACACATTCGACCTATCCGATCGTCGGGTACCATTGCTAGATGGTCACTTCGATTGGTATAAAAATTTATTCCTATGCTACCGATTTAGGTTCGGACCTATGAGGTCACACACATTAGAGTTCATGATCCGATCAGATGGTTGATCAACGATTAAGAATCATTCTAGGGTTAAATGATCAATACGATTGACATTTAACCCAGTGCAAGTGTTGCAGGAGGATCGATTAGCAATTCGATTGCTAATTAGCTTAATTTGATTAAGCTAATGGGCTGAAATTAAGTCTAATTAAATATAATTTAATTAGATTTATTTTAGGCTTGATTGGATCAAGTCCAAATGGTTTATTGGATAAGCCAAGTGCAAGGAAAAACTAGTCCTAGTTCAACTAAGACTTGGGTCAATCTAATTTCTAATTTGATTAGAAAATTAAATCAGATTTAAATCTAATTTAATCTGATTAAATTAAGTTCTTAATTGGGTTAAAACCTATTTTAATTGGGTTAATCTTATTTTGATTTGATTTGATTTGGAAAACCAAATTAAAACAAGTCATAAGATAGAATCCTAGTAAGACTAGGATTCCACCTTGCGCCACATAATCCTTCTCCACGCCCTCTCTCT